>NC_051186.1:16740884-16860075 GCF_013339695.2 Rhipicephalus sanguineus
TCATCAATGCAATGTCATCAGCGAATCGTAGGTTACTGAGATACTCTCCATTAACTCTTATCCCTAGCTCTTCCCAATCTAGGGCCCTGAAAACCTCCTGTAAACACGCGGTGAAAACATTGGAGAGATCGTGTCTCCCTGCCGTACGCCCTTCTTTATTGGGATTCTGTCGCTTTCTTTATGGAGGACTATAGTGGCTGTGGATCCGCTGTAGATTTCTTCCATGTTTATATAGGCTTCGTCGATGCCTTGATTCCGCAGTGCCTGCATGACTGCTGATGTCTCCACCGAATCAAATGCCTTCTCGTAATCTATGAAGGCTATGTATAGGGGTTGGTTGTATTCCGCGCATTTCTCTATCACCTGATTGATAGTATGAATATGGTCTATTGTTGAGAATCCTGTACGAAATCCTGCCTGGTCCCTTGGTTGATTGAACTCCAATGTCGTATTAATTCTGCTAGCAATTACTTTTGTAAATAGCTTGTAGACAACCGACAGTAAGCTTATGGGCCTGTAATTTTTCAGGTCTTTGACGTCCCCTGACAGGCCGCCATTGGAATCTGAATTTGGCTACGTATAACGCTAGAACTTTATCTAGTGAGGCGAGTCTAGCTGTACTATTCGAGGAATTGGAGGGTGTTAAATGGGATGTAATAGGGCTCAGTGAGTTTAGGAGGCCACAGGAGGCTTATACAGTGCTGAAGAACGGACACGTCCTATGCTATCGTGGCTTAGCTGACAGAAGAGAACTAGGAGTGGGGCTCCTTATTCATAAAGACATAGCTGGCAATATAGAGGAATACTATAGCATTAATGAGAGGGTGATATGTATCGTAATTAAGTTTAATAAGAGGTACAAGATGAAGGTGGTACAGGCCTACGCGCCTACATCCAGCCACGATGATCAAATGGTTGAACGCTTCTACGAAGACGTAGAATCAGCAATGAGTAAGGTAAAGACACGTATACTGTACTGATGGGCGACTTTAATGCAAAGGTAGGCAAGAAGCAGGCTGGAGATCATGCAGTTGGGGAATATGGCATCGGCTCTAGAAACGCCAGAGGGGAGTTACTAGTGGAGTTTGCAGAACGCAATAATTTACGCATCTGAATACCTTCTACAGAAAACGGGCTACTCGTAAGTGGACATGGAGGAGTCCTAATGGCGAAACTAAAAATGAAATAGACTTCATAATGTGCGGCCACCCGGGCATTGTACACGATGTGGAAGTAGTTAACAAGATCCTGCACTGACCATAGAATGGTAAGATCTAGAATTCAACTTTACGTGAGGAAGGAACGGCAGAAACTGATACGCAGGAAGCCGATTAATGAACTAGCTCTGAGAGGGAAAGTTGTGGAATTCAGAGTTTCACTTCAGAATAGGTACGCGGCTTTAACCGAGGAAACCGACCTTAGCGTTGGCGCAATGAATGATAATCTGACTAGTATCATCAAGGAGTGTGCAGTGGAAGTCGGGGGTACAGTTGTTAGACAGGACACTGGTAAGCTATCCCAAGAGACGAAAAACCTCATTAAGAAACGTCAAGCTATGAAGCCTCAAATGCAACAGACAAAATAGAGCTGGCGGAGCTTTCGAAGTTAATCAATAGGCGTAAAGTAGCCGACATAAGAAAGTATTATGGAGAGAATTCAGCATGCTCTAAAGAACGGAAGAAGCCTCAAAGCTATGAAGACAAAACTGTGCATAGGCAAAATCAGATGTATGCATTAAGGGATAAGGAAGGCAAGGTCACAAACAATATGGATAGAATAGTTGAGGTAGCGGAAGAGTTCTACAGAGATCTGTACAGCAGCCGAGCCATTCAGGATGATAACGTAAGAAGGAGTAATAGCGCAGAGGAATCTGACATCCCACCAGTATTGACAGGAGAAGTAAAGAAAGCCCTAAAGGGAATGCAAGAGGCAAAGCAGCTGGTGAGGATCAGGTAACATCAGACCTGTTGAAAGACGGTGGAGAGATTATGTTAGAGAAACTGGCCACCCTGTATACGAAGTGCCTCTTGACGGGGAGGATACCAGAATCTTGGAAGAGGTATTCAGTGTTGAGTGCCAAATATTCTTTGCGATCCTTCGAAGCATGGCAGCAGCATCAGACCTTGAAAGGGGTATAGCCTCTTCCTTGTCGCCTTGCAAAGCTGACCGAGCAGCATTATCGGCATGTTCGTTGCCAAGCACGCCGCAGTGACTTGGCAACCATTGAAATGTCACTTGGTGTCCCTTCTCGAATGACGTATGAATGAGGTGTCTTATCTCGAATACCAGTTGATCATATGGTCCACGCCGCAGGGCTGACAAGAGAGTTTGTAGGGCTGCTTTGGAGTCACTAAAAATTGACCATCGCTGCGGTTGTTCGCGATTGATAACACAAAGTGCAGCGCGAAGAGCTATCAGTTCAGCAGCCATTGATGCTGTTGGGTGGTCGGTCTTAAAGCTAACAGTTACACCTTTCGCTGGGACAACTACTGCCCCGGACGAATCACGGATGGTCGTTGAGCCGTCGGTGTAAACATGTATGTGGTCGGTGTATTTCTCGTGCAGTAGAAGCAGAGATAGCTGTTTCAGGACAGGCGATGACAAATCAGATTTTTTTGTTGATTCCTGGTACACTGAGGTGCACTGCAGGACGAACCAAACACCAAGGTGGTATCGATGGTTTGGATGCGGGGCTGAACCCTGACGGTAGGTTGGCGGAGTAGCTCCAGATTGTTGCGCAGTATGATGCTAGCGGTCTTTCTGGGGGCAGTGTTTTCCAGGTGGTGGTTAGGAGCTCGAGCAAAATGCCTGATGTGAGCTCTCAAGGCTTCTAACGCAATGTGCGTTTGTATCGGTAGATCCTTGGCGATGGCAATAGTCGCCTCTGTTGGCGCACATTTGGGCAGACCTAGGCAAACTCTGAGTGCCTGTGCTTGTGTAGCCTGTAGAACGCGAATTTGTCTTGCAGGTGTTGGTTTGTACAGGCAGACTATATCTAAGAAACCCAAGAAAGTGTGTTCTGTATAATTCCAACATTGCATCTACTGACTGTAGCGAGGACTTCCAATATTGCCTATGCCGCTGAGTTGCCCGCCACGGTGGTCTAGTGGTTATGGCGCTCGACTGCTGACCGAAGGTCGCGGGATCGAATCCCGGCCGCGGCGGCTGCATTTCCGATGGGGCGGAAATGTTTGAGGCCCGTGTACTTAGATTTAGGTGCACGTTAAAGAACCCCAGGTGGTCAAAATTTCCGGAGCCCTCCACTACGGCGTCTCATAATCATATCGTGGTTTTGAGACGTTAAACCCCAGATATTATTATTATTATTATTATGCCGCTGAGTTAAATTTCCTCGAATTACACCAATATGGTACGCGTGAACAGCGTCTCCTGCTCTCTTTACTACCGGATGTTTTTTAGCGCGTGTACATTTGTTTCTGTCATTAAAATACGCAGCTGATAGTTCGTGTGGCGCCTAAGATTTTCTTCCCTTTCCTGCGGGTTGATTCTCCCTGCAATTTCAAGACGAACGGCTAGCTGCCACAGCAAACCTGTATTTTGATGTTGTCTATCTTTATTTCTTTCGTGATATGGCTCAAGAAGCCTCACCTTTTCGCTTCTGATCAATAGGTAAATGTTATAACTAGAAACATAGGCGTGCGCAGCGTTCCCCATCGTGGGGGGGGGGGGAGGTTCATTGCAGCGCCCCCCCACCCTACTAAGTCAATGTATAGGGCAGATCTTGCGCCCCCCTCTTAGGTGATTACGGGAGCAGGCGCCCCCCTCCCCCCTGTGCGCACGCCTATGACCAGAAGGAAGAAGCTAGTGCGTAACTAGTAACTAGTGCGCTAGCTCTTGATGAATCGTCCTTATATTTCTGATATTGTGCTGCACACATGCATACATCGAAATTGACTTTTACAGTATATTAATTAAGTTTCGGTAATTCGCATTAGTAAATTTCGAAGTAGCATCTGTTACCCTGGAGCGAGCTTGACGACCATCATGAGACGGGAAACTAGAACATGGGTTGCAACGCAGCGGGGATACTGTAGCACTGAATCTTAAGAATTTGCCCATGGTTTCTGTAATCGCACAGAGGAATAGGAACAGAAATCAGGACAAACCTACATACCTCGATAAGGGACCGCTCACGCTGGCGGCACGGCAGCTCGCCGTTTGACGTTCTCAGGCTGCCGTGCGCAAGCGATTTCGTTCGCGCACGTCAGCCGTTCTTTGCCGTTCGCAGGAATAGGTCCGAGACCCATTTTCTCGCCGTCCTCCGTCTGCCGCAGAGCGACGTGGCCAATCAGCGACGGAGGAGCGGTTGCCATGACTACGGCGCGCCGCGTCGTCTGCTTTCGGCTTTCCGCGTCGTGTGTGTCTGGCGCGGGACGCTTCAAGCTGCTTGCTTTTTTTTCTGCGCTTTTCACGCTAGAATTGCGGATGTCGTCCGTGTCGTTGCCAGGCATGATTCCAGCAGTCAGTAGAGAGTTTCAGTCAGTCCGATATTAAAAAAAGGCATCCCGTAAAACCAAATAAAGTGTCCCCAAGCTGGCGGCAGGTCAAGTGGCGCCAGCTATGGAGGATTAGAAACAACTAACAAACGCGTAATCTATGTCCTCCGAGCATTCGGAAGCGCCCGTCTTGACTCCCTAAGCCTACAGCATCAATTATTTGAGTATGGCTCTCCAAAACGGGGCCGAATCGGTACGAATACTTTGCTGTCGAAGCTTAAGGACATGAATCTAAAGCAAATGGAAACATCACTTCGGAGCTTACACGCTACAGAGCGCACGGCGGCCACTTGATAGATTCGAGGTGGACGACAACCACTTTTAGCAGTGCGGCCATGTTTTTCGGAGGCTTGCCGGGGAAGCTTGCCGTGCAAGTAGGACAGCACTCGCGCGTGCGGCGACGGCGGACGTTCTGCGGCACCGCGCCTTTGCGGCAGGCTTGCCGCTAGCGTGAGCGGGCCCTAACTAAAGTCAGGAGGAGGTATAAGGAGAGAGGAGGAAACTGCATGCGCTTCAAGTTGCGCCGCGCGTCCTGAAAGCGCTCATGACAAAAAGGCCAGTTATTCGTTCGATGTGCGTCGGTTTCAGTTATGAAGGATGTTCACGTTTCTACCTGCGCATATTGCGCGCCGCTTCTGTCTCGTGTAGGTGGACGCGTTGCGAGTGGTTTGCACGAAATGCGCGGCCCAACACTTGACTGAAGAGTGCGAACCCCGAATGGGCGATTCGGTCGTGTGTTGTGTGCCGTACAGGGGCGTCGATCATAATGCGGAAGGTCATCCCACGGGAGATAGGAACTGCTCTGTACTTGTAGAGCGCATTGCGAAAGATCGCGCGAGAACTGATTATGACGACCGATCCGATAAGCTCTTTCCAAGCATTGCGTTTGCCTCCCTGGCGCACTGGGTTTTATTATTCATTTTCCTTTTGCGCAGGCTGGCGTGAAAGGTACGCGCTGATTTGTGCGAGTCTATTCCCTCGTTTTGTGTTATTATTCTCCTGTTATTACCTTTCTGTCATTAAGATTAGAGTTTTGTAATCACAGTCTATCGATTTCTTTCGATCCCGTGAATTTTCAGCGTGTAAATTTCGTCCAATTTTAACCATCGCATTTCTTCGTCACCTCGTTCATTTTCCTGGAACACACGCGGTGGCTAATGTCGTCGTTTGTCGCTTATTGTCAGCTCTCTAGTATTTGTGCAGTTACATTCTACAGCGCGCTCCTCTAACGTTACGTAAGGCCAAGTACAGTGGAGCATAACTGCATTGAAGTCAGTCAATCGTGTGTAGAGTGGGTCATATCTAAATACTCACGATACCATGTAGTGCCCTCAGTGTGGGTGTGCAGCAACCAACGAAAAAATGGTGTCGCTGCAGTTCGGTGGATGGCGCTCCGATCCCTTATTGCGCGGTTTTCCCAGACTGAAACAGATCCTTTTTTTAACGGCTCGTACGCATTTTCTAGAATTACTTAGAGGCGTTCTATATATTCGCGAAATGAAACTAAACTTTCAATCACTTCTAATTTAAACTCACCTTGTATACAACGAATCTTGATCGTTCATAATTGGCGACAGAGGCTCTGGTTCAAACAGTACAACGAATCACCGTTGCATTTGTCATTGTTTGTAATTCATGCGTAATGGGAAATCACATACCGACAATACCACTTAGGAACATTAGATTTGCGAGGGAAAAAATCCATGAGGCATACGTTGCTTACGTTTGCTTACCTATTATATTGTCACCATATGAATCGCAGCGCCAACCCTCGAATTGTACTATGAGTGGAATACGCGCCACCTGACAAGGACATACAGCAGCACTAGGTTATGGTGACTACACTCTAAGCCAAAACAGAGCAACGGGGGTATAGGGGTTCCTCCTTTGAGGGAGCAAGTGCATTGCCACTCCCATTACTCTCCTAAAAGGAGCAACGGCAAGGGGACGAACCGTTGCTCTCCTTGAGGACTAACTGTTACTCCTTTCTGATGCTCCTCAAGGGAGCAACGGATGCTCCTTCCCGTTACTCCTTAGTTTCTTCGGGCCGAAAAAAAATTCGTTTTTGATTAACTTCTAGAGCACATTGAAGTTCATACACATATTTGTTTGGATGTACAAATGATACACAGACATCTCGTTCAGAAAGAAATTTCAGAAAATTCGCAACAAACACACAGGATTCGAACTCGCGACCACTTAATCGCCATGCGCGCACGCTAACCACTGCGCCACCAAACGCTACGGCGCCGTCTGAAAGGAAACGGGGTTATGTAGGTACCGACGGGTCGTTGCGCGTTCTGACATGTTAGTGAAATGAGTATAGGCGTGCAGAACCAGTGGTGACGTTCGAAAGAGAATAGAGCAACGTCAAGGCAATGAGTCTCTCGCGAAAACACAGGCTTTGCCGTGCTGCCTTTGCGCTAGCTAAAAGGCCAGTTTTTTCTTTTTTGCCCGGAGGTGGTTTTCTTCTTCATTATCATTGTTATTATTAATATCAATATTAATAATATTATTTTTTGCGGAAGAGTCGCCTCCCCTTTGAAAAGACAACACCGCCCGAGCTGATAACGTCCGTTTGCTCTGAGATTAAACACAAATCCAAACTACCGGACCCGATTGCGATAACTGTCCTCCCGCCAAAATCAGCCAGTGACAAGGTAGAGATGAGGGGGTAGGGGAGGCAGCGGCGTTAGCTCGCTGTCAGTCTCGATGTCAGCATAAAACCGCAAATGTAAAGTCTATCAACTGTGTACTTCTCTCAACCGCTTGTTTGTCGCGAAGTATACGCGGAGTCGCGTGAAGCTTCGCATTTTATTGCCACACTCTCAGGCTATATATTTATGCCAATGTTATACGCAAACACGCCATTGACTTGCGACGACAACAGCTTCAGGTGCTGGCGTTCTAGTGCAACCATGCCTTTTATTGGGCGATTTTAGCTTGTATTGTGGGCTTTTAGCTTACGTTACCGTGTTACGAGTTGCCGGAACGAATCTGCGCATACGCGGGCCTTTACGGAACGTGAACTACTCTCCGGATTGGCTTTACGTTTACGGCCCTATCTCGAAAATCCACATTCGTTCGCGGCTACTCGCGATACCCGCTTTGCCGAGGCTCCGGCCGCCGAGTAAAATAAGCCGAAGTGCGAGCGGTAATTGCGATCACTTTGTTTCAGCGGCTAGAGTCACTAGAGTGACCTAGAATTAGAATACCGAAGCGGTAAAAACGTGAGAAGCCTTGAATAAATACCCCGACAGGCTGGGTAGGTGACGCCATCTAGCGGGAACAAGATGAAGCAGGCAAGCAAAAAATTGTTATTTCAGAAACATCGTGCGTTCCACTTCTGGTGTAAATGCCTTGCCGCGGCATTATTACGAATGAGTTACCTTTTCAATCATTTTTTCTCCTCTAAAACACTAGGCGAAAACAAACGTGTCCACGACTATGGTTCCACGAAGCGTCACAGGATGGCGACACCATCGTCGGATAACCAGGTATTCTACGCTAAAAACCCCTGCAGCGGTTATACAATCTTATATAAATTAAATATACTTTAAATGCCGTATCATCAACATTTCATGGTTTATTCAAACGTAAAGGTATCCGTTTACGTACGGGGAGGTAAAACCTTTCTAAAACATGTGTTCCGGTAACACTGTAACATTAAAAAGTTTACGTACAAACCAAATGTCCCTATTAGCGTGCGTATCTCTCTGTTCAGTTTACAAAAACTAGTTTCCTTATGCCAGCCCGCAAGAAAATGTGGCCCATGCATCGACCGATACAGGGTGCGTCCTGCAGGAGAGCAGCGGTTGTGCGCCGAGAGAAACTGTTGCCGTTCGTCCTTCTGTTGCTCCCTTCCAACCTAACCCTAAACGCTTACTCCCCCAACTTGAGCCATGTCAGCCATCTTGTTCCAGTTGGTCTTTTTGGGGAGTAACAGTTGGTCTTTAGGACTAAAACCGGCAGTTACTCTCGTTTTTTCCATTTTTGGCTTAGAGTGTACCTAGAAACTCCTCGCTCGGACAACATAATCGCACCAGGAGACTAGTGCCAAGCATCTAGACTGGCGAAAAAGACGGTTCAGCCTCACCTGGGGCGTGACTCATGCGACTGATACTTCCATGCGGACTTTATGTGTTCAACAACCCTAAGTCCGATCAAACGTATGAAACTGATTACGTCACAAGTTGGATGGACGTAACAATTGGTTGCTCTAAGGTTATCAGCAGGTTAAGATTGGTGGATGCCGTACAATCTGAACATAGACTCATATAGTCTGTGTAGTTCTCATGTAGTTCCACGTCAAATCTCGCAAAAAAAGAAGCTTGCACTCCAAGGTGAACGCAAATTTATGGAAGCTTTAATAAACGAAAATTGGTTGCAATCCATTCAGGGTTTGATATACGCTCAATATAACGAATACAATTATATGAAGAATTTGCGGATTGCCAGAACAGGACAACACGCTTCATGTTCATGGTTGATATTTGAAGGAAGTAATAAAGGAAAAATGACAGAAATATGAGAAAAATATTTCAAGGGCCACATGTCCGGATATACGTGCGCACTTGAAGGCGATTTTGTCATCTAACAGGTGCGCATATAGAAAAAATATAGCTCAGGCACAACAATCAGCACTTCGACGGTAATCAGCTGAGTGCTCAAAAAAATAGTATTTTTGATGCACCGTTCAAAGAAGCCTTCAAAAGGTTAAGGCCATGCGTCACGCTTCGTTTATTAAGGACACGGGAAGGAGATTTGACTAACGACTCTTTGCCGTCGGCAAACTTACTTCTGAGAGCACAAACTTCGGAATTTAATCCCGACACCGACAAGGAAGAACACAAAAAAAAATCAGAAAGATAGCAGACCAACTGCCGGTGTCACTCTGTGACGATGGCTGTTTCACGAATGAAGCGGTGGAAACTGCGATGGCAGTTGCGAAATCTGGATAGGCTCCTGGATTACAGGACATCACTTTTCCAGTTTTAACGCACTATTTCAATATCATCCCGGATTTTTTCCCGTCATTTTCGATACGGCAATAAACCTTCGAATATTTTTTCGAATGATTGGAAAAAAGGCAGAGTATATATTTTAATACCCGGCAGACCTTTCAAAGACTCGTCATCTTAAGGACCGAGAGTATTGAATTCAATATTTCGCTCACTCGCACGTACCAATATTGCTTTACACACGGGTAGAGGGATGTCGCCCTGTGCGCATTAAACGACTGTTGGCTATACGTAAACTTCAAAACGTACCAACAATATAATTTCTCCATTTATTTCAGGGCTACTGCCGGCCTCTCATTGAGGCCATACGCCGGAGTGCTCATTCATTAAACAAAACAGATATGGAAACACAACACAAAAATAAATTTTACTGAGAACTTCGTTCACCATCCAAAACTAGTGCATCAAACTGAAACTCTAGCAGTTATACAGTTCATAAGTTTTAGATTTTAAAGGTGCATTCGGTTCGGATGACACCCGTTACCATTAACTGTCGGGCGGGAACATGGCTGCTCTCGAAACATTTTCGTTCTTCTCGGGAGGTTTTTCAGAGAAAGGATGGTTACATTTCAGACAAACATGGTACAAGTGTCAGAATAACCCGCACTTGGCCCCGCAGGAGTTGGCGATAAGTCCTCTCTAATGGATGTCATCATTCCGGGACTATTGGATACTCAATGGCCGGCCAATGAAAGAATAGAAACATAAGGGGATGCCACAGAGGTAGCGGTTTCGGCAAATCAATCTACACTCAATACGCTTCCACAAAAAGCACTACAAAGTCTTGTATAATGGTCAGCAAAAGCGAAGTTTCGGATAAGTGATAATTTCTAGTCACCGAGCTCGCCAGGAGCACGGGAAAGGGTGTGCTCGATAGTGCTGCACAAGCAAGCCCGAATCACGGCCGTAACGAGTGTGCAACTAAAATGCTACCGCGCAGAAACAAATCCTCGAAAACACCAGGGAACAGTGGAGCGCGCTTTCCAATAGAGTCAGCGTGTTGTTACGGCTAACCCAAAGTACTCAAATGACGGTCAAAGCCACAAACGGTGAGCTCCCCAGAGCCTCCGGAGGCTGCGGGGCATGGAGTGGACGAACGCACAAACGTGTGTGGTTGCCTTGCAGGTCCCGCAGTGCTCACCGAGGCAGATATAGAGGATGAAAAGAACTCGGTCCTTTTGAGTTTAATGAAGCGCGTTGTGCACAATAGGCAGTGCATTGTTTTTTTTTTTCATATTTTCTGAGGAGGGCATGGAAGTTGTTTCTTTTTAGGAAGACAAAAACGAATGCGAGACAGTTTGAAGTGACGGAGGCAAGGTCATCGAAAAAAAACACGAGAAATAAAATAAAAGGAGAAAATGCGAACCCACGCACAGAACTACAGGAACGTTTACGCGTCACAAGTTACGAAGACGCCGGGGGGCAGGTCGAGTGCGCTGCTACGAAACAGCTCCTGCTACCGTGATTGCCGAGGCCGAAGGCCAGATCGGCTGCTTGGGGTAGCCTGGTTGCAACGTGGACAAGCGCAGCCCAGGGTTGCGCATCCGTGAGCCGTCGTACGCTTCCACTTAAACAGCTGTCCCACCACAGCCACGGCCCTCCTCTCACGAACGCGAGAACGAGCACCAACCCATCGCCCTTCGAAGACAATGTCAGCACGGCTTAACTTATGAGACACTGTTTTGGGTTTTTCATGGGTTTTGAGTTGCACAATCAGAACTGTTCAGCCATATTGAATTATTTCTTCCTTTGTGTATTTCCGTATTTAGTAGTCTTTGTAAAAATATCCTTTGCCGTTTTAAAGGGCCCCTCACCAGCCTCTGAAAATACAAAAAAAATCAACGAGCGCAGTATTCTCTTCTACGTTTCTCGTCTTTCTGGCGCACTTCGCGACGCAGAACAGTGATTGCCGTGACGTCTATATAGCACATGCTCTCGATTGGTCCATGTACGCGAAATATAAGGTGTGAATTGTCTTTTGCAGTGCTTTGCCATCCAGCCGCCATCCGTTCTTTCTTGCCTCGCATGGCTATCGTGCGCAATCAACCGATTTCAGTTCATTTGCTTTAATTCCGACTGCTCAAACGGAGATAAGAGCCCGTAGCCGACAAGCGCAAAATTCTGCTAGGCTCAACGCGTAGTGGTCACATGGTACAAATGCTTTTAAGAAATAAGTGGTGAGGGAGAGAATACGCCTGTAGAAAGGGCAGCCAAGGCGAGGAGGAATCAACTCCCTCGTTTTTGAACATCGGGTATTGAGGGGCCCTTTAATTATTATGTTCTTGCCTGTGTGGAAACCAGTTTTTTTCACTGAAGAAGCGGCGAAAGGCCGGCTAGTTGGTACATAGCTTTAAAAGTGGAAGAAACAGCACGACACAAGGCTGAAGACGGCCCTGTCGCCTCAAGAAGAATGCCTTGAAGCTATAGTAGAGTGAAAAAGGTTTAAGCCGCCTGGTGGGGGCAGTTAAGAAGTGGGAAGGTATGGGGATATTTTTCTCTGCGAAAACGCATAAGGAAGCGTGCCCTTTCCGCACCAATCGCTTGGAGACAGGTATGTGGTAGCGAAAGGTGGGAACCTGCAGTCGTCCCTTTCGGCACGACCAGTTAGAGACCCTTTCCTGGTCAGGAGTCCGCCTGAAGTCCCCACGTTCTTGAAACGTTTGAGCCAGCCAAACGTGCTCGTCCTGTTCGTGCTTGTAAAGGACTATACTATTCCCTTCCGCACGAAGAACTTCTGGCTCCTGTTCAGAAGTGCGTTTCCGGAACTACTGTGGCACCAACAGAAGGTGTTCTTGAGTTGCTTCACTTCTATCTGTGCTCTTCCCTTGTAGCGTACGACGGCACCTACTACGTAAAAGACAGGTGTGTATTAGCTCATGCATGGTGCCGTTCTTAGTGATCTTCTGTTGGCCCGTGTGTTGGCTCGTGTGTTGGCTCGTGTGTTCCGCTTTCTGGACGATTCTCTAGTCTTTTTTAAGTCTCCATTGGGGGCTTTGAGGGAGAAAGCTCGAAAGATCATCGGGACCTTCGAGTTCACTCTTGGTTCTTTCACATTCACCGATGAATTGTGCTCCGGTAACAGTATAAGGTTTCCTGATCTCGTCCCGCACTTTCAACCCGACCACGTCTGCTGGGAACATTCGCCCCAATCAAATAAGCGCATTTCGGCCTTCAGCTCCGCACACTCGGAGCCTGTAAAAAGAACCATAGCCCTGTCCGTCATGAGGAATGCTATATTCCGCTCCTGCGCACAGAATGTGCAGCCTGCTTTTTCAAGCCCAACTGAGAGGCTGTTTGCTGCTGAATTCCCCCGTCATCTCTGGTGTCGTTGGTTAAAATGCTACTGACGGAGGTGCAGGGTCGTCGTAATGAAAAAAAATGTCGCCCGCATCTTCCCACGGGGGGGACTCGAGTGAAGGCGTCGCAGAGTGGTGGGGGTATCGCGTGAATGTTGCGTAACTGGGTTTCGCAGAAGCGTCGCGCTGCCCGAGTGATGGATCGGCTGCTCGACGTTCACGAACGGTTGCTGCTTCTCGAGCACGACGTTCAGGATCCACAGCCCGTCGTTGCCGTTTCGCAGCTGCTTCTCGTTCCCCGAGTGAAGGATCCGCAGCCCGTCGTTGCCGTCTTGCAGCAGCTTCTCGTGCACGAATTTCCGGGTCCGCAGTTCGCTTCAAACGCTTGCGTTCAGCGTCGTATGCTCGTCTATTCGCAGCCTTGTCTTCTGCGTTGCTTTCTCTTGTTGACGCCGACGATGGTGAGGGTGGGGTAACGTTTCCTTCAACGAGTGGTGGGAGGCTGATTGAAGGTACTGTTGCTTCTATCGCATCTACTCGAGTCAAGCAAAGCGTCAAGTCAAGAGAAGCCAAGTAAAGACGCCCTTGACTGAATTCCGAACGCGCGCTCCACTGCTTATATACACACCGCCCGCGTTCGATCCAGAGGAGGGAGGGACGGAGAGGAGGGAAGGAGGGAGAGGAGAGGCATGCTGCCGGCACGAGACCAGCGAGCATGGAAGGGAGGGAGAGGAGAGGCTTGCTGCCGGCACGAGACGAGCCGAGCATGCGCAGTGGGAGTGTGGACGGCGTCCGACGCCGCAGGTGCGACTACGAAATGCTCCGCATTTAAAAGAAAGGGAGCCGAACCGCAATGCAGCAGTCATTACCTACGCACACGGGTTGTGACATCGGGTCAAGAAGGCGGCTGGACGTGCCGGAGTCCGTGTAGTGTTTTTAGCGACCTCGAAGCTGTCTGACATGGGAAATTGGAAGAAGCAGAGCAACCTGTTTGTAGAACCACGCCAAGCCCTTCATCGAGAGCGCCACATGTGTTGTGTATGAAATCATATGTTCATGCGGCAGAGTGTACGTGGGAGAGACTGGGCGGTGCATCAACGAGCGCCTTTTGGAACACGCCAATTCATTGAAGACTGGTGTAGGAGGTAATCTTGCCACACATTGTGCCAGGAATGCAGGCAGCCCCATACTGGCTGACGTCACCCTCCTAAAGCGCTACCGGCAAAGGCGCGAGAGTGAGATCTTCGAGGCCTTTGCTATACCAAAGGGGCGAGCAATGTGTAAGGGTTCCGTCACTTGATCTGTTATACAAGGAAGTAGCTATAGTAGCTATCTGACGGCGCGAACGTGCTTAATATTCTAACCTAATTTTTTCATGCCTTTTTGTATCTGTATACGCTGGTTACGTCAATAAAATTTTCATTTGGCAGTCAGCGCGCGTCCTTGTGTCACCTTCCTTCGTCAGGTGTTAGCGCTATTCTTTCCGCCTTTACAAGTGTTCGTGCTTCGTGTTTCTTACCACCTGCAACGATGGTCTAGTACTTATGGTGCACGACTGCTGAACGAAGGTCGCGGGATGTAATCGCGGCCGCGGCGCCGCATTTCGATGGAAGCGGAAGGCTAGAGGCCCGTGTGCTTTGATTTACCTGCGCATGAAAGAGCCCCAGGTGATTCAGAGGCCCTCCCCCACAGCGTCTTTCATGATCATATCGTGGTTTTCGGAGGTAAAACACCAACGATTCAATTATTTAGAGCGTAATGCACACTTACAAAGAATCCTTCTGTTACGAAAACTTCATAATAGATTAGGCGAGCTTCAGAAATACAACAGTAAGGCACGTAGAAAGCCTAAATAGAATACGCCTTGCGCGTACCTTAAGCTCTCTTTTTTCTATAGCAGTATATTCTGTGTGCTTCCCACAGGTTTACTGCTGCAATCATTCTCTGCGTCGGTTGGAGAGCGTTTTCGAATTGTATGATGTGAAAATAGTGCCGCGCATTCAGCCGATAGCAATTTGAAAGACAGCGTGCTATGTTTTGTTCAGCTTGTCGCGTCATGGGCAGGAAATCAAGCGTGAAAATGAAGCGTTTCGCTACTTCACCAATAAAGAAAACATACGCAAACATGCCGCCTGGCGAAAACACATCTCACATGCCGTTTTCTGCGGTGATTTGCACGTGCGCGCTGCGAAGTTCACAGCTTTGATTTACGGGTGCGGTGGTATCGATGTTGCGAATATACGCCACGCTGCACACCTGCATTAAATATTCTGTCTCTTATTGAGAGCCTGGTTCTTTATGATTATTTGTCACCTCTAAGCAATATATTATGAACTTCGTGTCTTGCCTGCGTCATTTATTGTATTCCTGTTTGCGATGCACGTACAAATCTTAAGAAATGAACTGACTGTCAAGGTTGCCTGTATGTCCGAAATAGTCACCTGAAAAGCGCGATTATACCGGATTTCTTATTTCATCCTCTTCGCGCAGCTGCAGAATGAATGGGCGAAAAACAGCATGCACATTCAATACTTCTAAGTTACAGAATGGTAACAGATCAAACGAAAATGTACTTCCCAATTTCTTTACTACATATTACGGCTCACACTGTTTGCGATGCACATACAAATGCTTAAGAAATGAGCTGACTGTCAAGGTTGCCTGTATATCCGAAAGTACTTAACGACCACTCTTATCGTGATCATGCAGTAACATTCTATCTCAGGTGCTGCATCAACCCGTACATCCTATATACACTCGCCGATTTGCAAAATGTAATAAACATATTTAGTGTGAGCCGTAATATGTAATAAAGAAATTGGGAAGTACGTTTTCGTTTGATCTGTTACCATTCTCGTTTCCCCTAAAGAGTGATCGTGCACTAACATCACCGGAACGCAGGTGGAACGGCCTAATACCTTACCAAATTTGCGTGGACAATAATTAAGGGCACGTAGGCCTACTTTTTATAGCGGAGTTTCTGAGCGACAGGGGCTCGGTGCCATAAAATACGAGATCTATGTAGGTAATATACTCACTCCTTCGACCGCTCTTCTCATTTCTAAACGGCGCATCTTCGCGCAGTGGCTTCGTCTTGCCTTGTCTTTCATATGGTACTAATTGAGCAGATTTTGAAGGAGATGATAAATAAAGTACAAGTAGAACTTTCACTTTGACCTGAGTTTTATTAGCTTGAGTTCACTGGTCCAAATGCCATGGACTCTAGCCAACCAGACGGACATGCCTTACCACACGTATTACATTGCTGCGTGCCTGTTTACGTTACCCTGCCGTCACTGTCATGCCGTAATGTCGTCGCTGAACAGGGCTCTTGCCAGACACCATCCACCGCAAAATTGCTGCCACCGTCGCCCTTGAGTCTTTGCTGTCACCATACTTGTGCACGTTACGAAAAATAAGTAACAGATGAAATTACAATTGCTTCCTTTCAAATGCAATTGATTACAGTGGCCAATTAGAGCCCCACAGAAGTAACTGAGCAATTACAGTAATTTAATCGATTACTTTTGCGTTACTTTTCTGCAGAATGTATTGCCGTAACACAATAACACAAGTTTACTCAAACTACAACGAACTACTGTAGCTTGCTTGGTAGAGAGAAGGCTGGGAGGCTTACTGTGGCTTCTGTCCCCTTCCCCCTTCCCCCGCGTAGGGTAGCAAACCGGGTACAACCTGGTTAACCTCCCTGCCTTTCCTTCGCTTTTATCTCTCTCTCTCTCTTTGTGATGTAGTGTTGCGTTTTAACTTTCAACAGGAGCTGTTTTTCGAAGTTTCTCGTCATTGATTCTTCCATGTTTCGTCGTGGGAGACGCCAGCTACGCGCGTTGCGCGTCTTGCGGGACACACACACACACACACACACACGCGCGCGCACACACACACACACACACACACACACCACACACACACACACACCCACACACACACACACACACATATATATATAATATATATATATATATATACACACACTCCTGTTGCGTTAAAATATATATTCACAAAGAAACGCCGAAGGTCGAGGCGCAGGCAACGAATTTGCCGAGGTTCTTAATAAAAAAGAGTCATCCTGATTTGGCAATATGACATACCAGAAAAATTTTGGCGTACATATTACGCACGCACCTCCAGCATACGCAGTACGCTGGATATATATATATATAATTACCGCATACTAGGCTAATTACTGCGACCCAATATGTTACTATTACCGCGAGAATACTGTGTAATGTTTTCTAAAAATCGTAGCTCAACTGTTCGCCATACGCTATGCCCAGGCGAGCTTAAAGCACACTTTTTTCTGTTATAACGCTCAGAGGTGCGACGACCGTAGGTCTTTATACGTTTGATATCTGCAGCATGACAAAGCTCAAACTTTTTGTTTGCTTTCAAGAGAGGGAGTAAATAAGTTGTATTTCCCTTTAATGTGTGGTTTATGGGAGCACTGAGACAGTGCATTGCTTCTTTGTTCAAGCAGCCTTTGCACAATATTTATTGTTTAAAAATGGAAACATGAAAGAAAATTTAAAAAGAATCATGTCAAAACCGCATAGGTGTGTAGTGCCAGATTGGTAAAAGCAATATATTGCCACCAAATACATAAATGCAGGCTTTTTGTGCGTGGAATACGTTAACACGTTTGTTTAACTTCATTTCAAGAGTGAAAAAATACATTTGGCATCATACATGGTGTAGACATGTGATGGCGTTTTACAAGAATGAAACATGAAACAATACCACATCACGTAACCGAGGCTCAAAAGAGGCACACAAAGTGATTGTGTTCAGTGGCTGAATTTGATGATTACCGAATTATGATTGTTCTTTTAAAGTGCAGGAGCGTGAATTATTCTGATGGATATTTCCGTGGTGCTCAAATATATCGGCCAGCCAAAGTCTTATATAACTTCTGGAGGTTAAACTTTGGTCTGGTACTCATAATTTCTCTACATGTGTGTGTTTACAAAACATGACCTAGAGGATTGCACTGTAGCTCGTCAGCTGTTTAATTGTTGCGCGAAAGATTGAGGGTTGAAGGTGACGCAATGCCAATAGAATGAAAAGCAGGAAATGTACCTTCGCGAACCAATGGCATGTTCGGTTTTCATTTTTATTGTTGCCAACGAATATTTGTTACTCTTTTTCATCGTCTACACACTCGAACGCCTAATAGTGGCCAGAAAAGCGAATAAAGTTCATATCGCAAAAGCAAGTCAGTGACCTGAGGCAGTGAGTAAGGGGAACAGCCACTAATGCACCCTGCATGACGTGGTACCAGAGTTGTGTCAGTTCAAGCGTACCCTCTTCGTAATAAATGCTGACCTTTTCGTCCGCTTTGGTCTCCTCAAAATAAGCAAAACATAAACGCCTGCTTGCTGCCGAAGTGTGTATAGGGAAGAGCCACAGCGCGCAAAAACGGACAACTCTTGCAGAGAGTCTGTAGTGCCCATAATATTCACTCGGCCGTGGCAGTCTGCCTGGCGTAGGGAAGCAGGAATCATTTACACACTGGCAAGTATTGTGTTGGCTGATTCATGGCCACTAGCTCCCAGATATCGAACGCCCAGGCACTGGTTGCGTTCGGAACAAAACGCAGCTCTGAAAAGACTGGGGGAACTTTCTTTGTTTGCACAGATTTGAGCGAGTCAAGGCGTGTTGTAATGACGGTCAGAAAGAATACAAGGACCAGAGTCAACAAACTCTTGCAAAACTGTTAGGCGTGTACAACGACAACAAAAAAAAACTTTTACAGCGGACAAAAGCATTGATCTTTCGAAAAGACGTTATATTACAAGTTCTCATTTGCAGCCAGTGCGCAGACTGCTACATACAGATTCCACAGTGTCATGTTGTATTGTGACGTCCCGCAAACGATGTAGCTGAAATATTGCGTCCTATGCTGTGTAACATATCTTGTAGCGGTGTGCAAATAGTGAATTTTGGAACCGAATCGATAGGGATAATCGAATACTGTTCGAATAGTTTTCGAATCGCAAGAGAAGCATTTTCAAAACAGTCTTAGAACTGAAGAAACGAAAATTGACAACCACCCGTTTGTAGCACGATGTCACAAGAAAATCCATACGGATTTCTCAGAAAGAAAGCTTCTTAGTGGTTGGCAGAAGGGTTACCTTGCGATTTTCCGCTGAACTATTTTGGAATAATAACTCTTAGAACTCCACAACACTTTATTTGAACCAAACAGTCATAATATTCACGAAAGAACATTACGGTTACTTTAACTAGGGCTTAAAGTCAGAGAGGGCCCGGGGGTCCGGTTCCCCTCTCGGCAGTCCGACGGTGGCACTGCGGCACCCACTTGCCTAGAGCTGGAGTTGAATTTTCTGGCAGTAGTGCTTTGTGCGGGGAAATTATGCTCTAATTTTCCGAACAATAACTTAATCACGAATTTTTGTATGACGGGGTGTCAGCAAAAGAGAAGAAAACAGGTATCGTCGTACTGCTGAATGCAGTTCACTGAGACACTGAACACCACGGGCAATGCCTCCTGAAGCCACGGGTCACCAACCTGTTTGACAGAGCGTCTTGGCACAGCATACTGTTTCGCGAGGCACATGAGTGTGAAGCTACCTGCTCGTGAATCAGTAATGGTTCACCTTTGTCTATTTAGTTTGCCACTCAGTTTTCCTTATTTTAGTTGTGCATGAAAACTGTGCTGTAATTGCAAAAACGCATGTATTTTGCCTACCTTACTAGGCAAGTGTAGTGGAAATAAAGTATAGCATTGTGGTTCCTGAGGATCTGAATCCAGTGAGTCAACAAATGTACTTACTTTGAGCTCAAATATCTTCTTTACATCCGGCGTTATTTTTGAAAAATTGTTCCCAAAATAATTTCATTTAATCCTTGATTTGATTGCAATGTTAAATAAATGCCCGAAATACATTTGGAATAATATATATATTTGTGTAGCATTCACAAGCATTTGTTCAGTTCTAGAGACACTTGACTTCACTGCACTGTGATCATCGTCTTAACGCTTAATCTGTAGCATATATACACAGTGGAATCTCGTTGATACGATTCTGCATAATAAGTTTTTCAGCCTAATACGTTTTTATTTTTATTCCCGGCCAATATCCTTTGGAAATAATGCATTTTCAAGCCTTTAATACGATCACAGTTTTGCCAAAAATTAGATATTACGACCGCGAAAGTGGATCTTGACCGATATATAAAAAATTGCACCATTTCCCGCTAACGGGGACCATGAGGCGATGCGAAGCCGGAGCAATTGCACGTTCGCTGGGCATGCTACCGACCTCGCGTCTTGCAACGCGAAGAGGAACGCTACGCGCGTCTTGTCTTCTCTCTAGCCTGACCGTTAATTCTCACAGGGCGAGCGGGAACGCGGTCGACAGGCGCGCGACAGGGCGGCAGCGTAGGAGAGGAGAGAGAAGGGAGGGTACGCACATGCCCTGGTGCTCATCGCGGCGTTGCGCAGGAGAGAATTTCGGCATGTCTAGCCTGCGTTTCAAAGATTGGAGAGGGGAAACGGGAGAGGGGTAGTGGAGAGGAGGTGGGGAGAGAGGAGTGGAGGGGGAAATGGGAGAGGGGAGTGGATAGGAGGGGTGGAGAGGAGGAGTGGAGAGGAGGTGTGTGGAGAGGGTATGCGCATGCGCAGTAAGGGTGTCACGCCGCACACCACCACCCCCACCACCACCACCGGATTGAACTCCGCTATAAGAGCTTCACATCTAAAAATCCTGCGTTTATTCTTCGGTATGCCAGCTCGCACCGCGTTCCAACACCCCACGATCTGCACGTTGCAGAGCCGTTGAGGCCACAGCAGCATCGGTTTTGCGGTGAAAAGATCGCTGTTAGGCGATCTTTACTTCAAGATATATGTATTGCCGCGTTATGAGGGCCCCCTCCAATGAAAGGAGAGTGTAAGCCCTGCTTTTAACCGACTCAAAATGCAAGAACAATGAAAACTGAGGTGAGCTAGTATACTGCAAACGACCAGGGCCCTTGAAATATTTTGTACCTGTATGTTGAAATACAGCGGTGACTACAGCAACGAAGATGATACTCGGTCGCCTGCTTTTGATAAGACTGAGACGTAAATACTAAACAATTTCGAAGCGAACACCACGAATACAGCAAACGATGTAATGAAACGGGCAATGCTGTCATTACAAAATGCGCCTCGGCACATAAAGAATAAAAACAATTTTGAAAGATGAAGAGCAATTTCGCAAACACAACACCTGCGTTTTATTCATGAAGCTGAATGCAGACATAGTCCCACATTCATTTAATACTAGATGAAGACAGGAACTGATTAAAGCGATGCAGCTAGAGCACAATGAAAACTGAGTAAGAGTGGAATTTTCAGAAAATCACCTTCTTCTGGCAAAAAAATATAGTCTTGGCAGACCCGCAAAAACTTGAGTGGCATGGACATTGGTAATTTACTGATTAAAAGAACAAACATTACTTTTAGCTGTTCCAAAGTTTCGTTCTTTTGGGTTCTTCTGTCACTGCTGTATATTCGCAAACTATTCGAAAATGTTCGGCATTTCGAATATCTACTATTCGATTCGATATTCGAATAAATATAATGCAGTTCGATTTGTTATCCGAAATTTTCGAATATTCGCACACCCCTAATGTATTTCGATTCAATTTAGTAAGATGCACAGCATTACAGTTACAGGCTATCCCGATGTGAATGGCCACGGACACGTCAGTTTTACGAGTCTTTTTTCATAAGCAGGTAACGGCGGACGACGTGGCTGCCTCACTTTGTTTGCATATTGGACAGATTTTTAGAACGGCTGAAGCTTTGGCTCACTTGTAGAGATTCATTGTGCAAGACAGGTATTTAGAAACAGATTCAAGTGGAGGAAGACGTCGTCCGTCATCTGCTCCACTTTAATTATGTTCGTCTCTGGAAGCATTTTTCTTTCAGTTATATCTGACTGCGAGTTCAGTAGAAACAGATCTTTCTTACTTGATGCTGTGTGGAATACTTGTTTGGCAAATCTGAAAAAAAACTTGTCTTTCACATTCGATTCGTAAGATCTACACTAAGTCATGTGTTCACTATATTCACTGTAAAGTGTAGTTAGGCGAACCTTTTGGAGAGAGAGGGATATCCCCAGCAATAATTACTAAAGCTGATTCAGCTATCTTTCTTCCAGGTAGACAGCTGACGTTCGCGAGAAATACATATTACCACGTAGATGTGAAGGAGAAGCAAGCAGAACCCCAGCATGTAAGGATAGCATACTTCATAGGGCGAACGTGTGTCCACAGAGAAAAGAAATGACTCACTCAGTGCAACGATGGTCTCGAGAACAATAGTCAATCATCGTTAATCTGATCAGCGTCGAGATTTATACATGTGGCATCGAAGATTCCAGCCGTATCGTTGGTGGTCGAGTTAGTTCCAATGTAGTGCGATGGTCCTCGTGGCGCGCTCAAGCTTACAGGACAACGTTAAATAACCGGAAATGTACATCTTTTCGGCGCGGCGCACGCAAGGCAGGGTTACACGTGTAACGGGTCAGTTACAAGGAAATAGAAAAAGGGCGCGTGGCATTGTCCCCCTGTGAAACAGAACAGGGAAGGTAAAAAATGCATACACAGAGAAAGAGTAATAATCAAGAAAGCAGATGTTGACTCCACAGGTTCGCTAACGCCTATAAAATGGCTCAGGCGCATGACATGGACGACTTCAGGCCGCGTGCGGCACCGTTGAGAGTTCGTAATGCCGTCCCGGATGACCTCGTAATTCAGTGGGCCGAGACGTCGAAGCAACTTGTATGCCTGAAGTATTGCCGAATAGTTTTTCGTTGAGTCCACGTCGGCGTATAGGTGTACAGACCCAAACAAATAGTCTGGTTTGCTATTCAATACACCGTAGCTCGACGCAACCTACGGGTAGCGAAAACATTACGGAGCCAGATGAAATCCTAGGCCGAGGTGTGGCAGCAGGGGCCACCATTATTGCACCCACGTAGATTCCTACTAATGAGGAATCAATTACTCTTTTTAGCCTCCTCAATCGAAACACACGTAGGCGCACCTTAGAGCAGCGCGCCACGGTCGTGTTGCAAAGTCATTCACTGCACAGCGTATCATTCACGATAGCGTTTAAACAATACCAGTGAAAATATCGTTGATATGCAGAAATAATTATTAAAAGCAGATATTCTGCTTTATTCCAGCAAAAGCAATAAAATATTGTGTATCTAAAGCACAGCAACGGCACATGGCCGTACAATTTTTAAAAAAGAGACGTCCTGGTGTCAACAGCTCAGACAGACAGACAATAAACTTTGTTGTTGAGAAAGGACTTCATCGTCAGCAGCTCAAATAATAAAAATACCGCCTTAATTGCTGACTGCGCATTCGTCTTATGAATACTGTCCCTGATGGAATGAAATGCCACTCGCTGGAATGCGCATCGATATCACTGCCTTTCAGCGTGCCGAAAAAAATTTGCACGTTTGCTTTCGCTCCAAACGGTTTTTTCAAAAAAGCTCGAATTGAGCACTTCCTAGATTTCCAATTCCTGAGGCTATACGGCACGTTCGTTTATGCCTTCGTGGAATGTGAATTCAAGGACGCAGAATAAACTCGTACGATCTCTCGCATTTCCACAAGCCTACCTCGCATGCCACAAAGAAGCGCACTTTTCTCGGGGTTCTGCGGTGCTTCTCTCGTCCCCCCAGCCACTGTGTGGGGCTTTCCGAAAACCTGCTGTCGCGTTTCGCTGGCATACCGTCTGCTGTTACAACTCACTGATGTAGAGCATAACGTATCCCCGCCACTTCATTAGCGTTATCGCCAGCTTCAAGAGGCGTCATTCACGTAAAACAACTAAGGCCCCTACCACGCCCCTTTGACCACATATGTGTAAGCTCTGGGGGTGTGCTTACTGTAGGGTTTGGTTTATGGTTTGCTATAATATCGCCATCTTGACATATTTTGCACGTAAGTATGTAGTAAATATATTTGTGCCTGAGGTACACGTAGCGACATATTTTTAAGGTCAGGAAAGTCGCGTGTCTCGGGATTTTTATCTATAGTGGCGGTAAAGAATGCGACTACTGATAACCGCGTAGTGCGAATGTTGAAACATGGAAATGTCGTAAAGCTTTGGGATTCTTAGAGCTTAAAGACTCCTACGTCTCAAGGCTATGGAAAGTTCTCCATTTATGTGGGCAAATTCTACAAAAGCAAAAAAAAACGAAAAACGTAAAAGCTGCAAAGTTTTCAAATGAACCTTGTACTAGAAGCAAAGAAGGCGAAAAAAAAAAAGGTTACGACTGATGTCCTGCCGGGTTTCATCACACCGCGACAAAAACTGTAAGCAGCATTCGGATTACAGCACTCCTAGAAAAGAACAGTACAGTTTGGTTCACGAAAGAAGTAGATATGAAAAAAGCGAGTACATACCAGTTGTACGTCATGGTGCAATGGCCCTTCGTGCAAGTTATGTATTAAGCACACAACGAATGGCAAAGAGAGCCTTCACAAAAATCTTCGACTCGGACGAATGCAGTTGAAGAATTGCCAGGCGTTCTAGAATGACAGCTCTGTTGTACATCTACAGGTACGCTGAACAGACCTTAAGGCCCCGTTTGTTGCGAAGGTTACTGTTTATTGCTCGTTACGTTGCTGGAATCAACCTTTCTTCATTACTTTTTTTAGGAAAATTGTCACGAAGGATGTGGGTGATAGTAAAGAGCGCAGGAGCACACGCTTTAAGCGATTTGTTTGTGACAGAGATTACGATGCAGCGTTTGTATTCCACAGACTGAGGCTTCGCCGAGCGTCGTTCCAAGCCATTCTCTTTAAATTTTGCAACAGAGAAATAAACGTTTGCAAAACACCATGGAAACATCAGTCGTAAAGAACGAAATAATAATTACCGCATGTTAGGTGCCGTACGACAATTTTGGACGAACTAAGGTGATTGCTTTTCCTTACATCTTTATTTATTAAACACCTTCTCCGAGAATACGTGAATGTCTACAGATCAAACTCTCTATACGTATCGTGCACACCTTGCAGATACTCCTGTGGTCATACGAGCAAAGCCGAGCGACATCGTATTTTATAGTTACCGTAAGGATATGAATGAGTTTCTGCCCATTGAGAAATAGTCATCGGGTGGGAAGAACATCGTCGTTGACTGTATGATGTTTCTTAAGTAAACATTGCAAGAAATGTTTCTTGTATTATTATTGTTCATTACATGCCGTCGTTCGTAAGTTTTCAGTGATGCCACCGTCACTGGATTGAACATTTAAGGTCATGATATCGACATAGTCATTCACTCACCGCAAACATTAATAATGAATTACGTAACACTTTCAATATTCATTCCTGGTTCTTTTTGTGGCTTCTTTATTGTATTTTTCCGCATTGATTTGCCGCTTTAATGTATTTTTCGTGTTTAAAATATTCGGCCATTCAGCGCCCTATCTTTATACGGTCTGATCGCATCTCATACAGAAGCAAAAAAATAGGTTCCGTGTCGAGTGACACTATTATTAAAGCAAGTTTAAAAATTCAGTTATATAAGGTGTAGGTAAGTAAACACGGTTTGTGCATTAGAATATCAAATTACGATCCTGTAGCAACAAAAATATGCCTGACTTTTGTGCCGCAGCATGTACAAATGCATTGTTACGTCGCACTGTTCTTCCAGCCTCTCTTCAGCGGATCGCGCCGCTAAGACGAAGCCCACACGCTGCAGCCAAGCCGTAGGGGTTCACCGCTGGAGCCTGTGTCAAGCAGCGCCACCTGCATCGATCCGCGAGCGGAGGGGCGGCGCTCCCATGCTGCGCATAGAGAGCGCTCCGTAGACTACGCTCGGTTCTCATCAGGCAGTTTCCGCCAAGCCGAGCGCAACGGCCCGAGATTGAGAGGGGATAGTCCGCGGTATCACAGAACCGCTCAGGCGCAGTTTTGCCTCCGCAGTACCCCGATCAGTCACTGTGCTACTTTATCCAACTTGTCGCAATCTCAACTGTAAGTGTTTGCAAGCACACAAGATGGACGACGTTTTCTCTCCCGCTTGAAGAGCTCAAAGCGGCGTGAGAAAACTAATTAGGGCAGCTTTGGGCTAGTGGCGCCAAGCTTGAAGGAAGAGTGCAGCTCGGGCTGGTCTTCCTTGTTTTTCTTTACTTTTTAAAAAATTATTACTTCTTTTCTCTTTTCTCTATTTCTTGCATCTCTACTTTTGTATCTGTTTGGTTCTTTCTTTCTCTCTTTACTTATTACTCTCTCTTTCTTCGTTTCTCTTTATCTCTATGTTTTTTTCGCCCTTCTGTGTTGCTCTCTCTTTGCTTCTATCACTTTCTGTCTCTTTCTACGCATTTCTCTTTCTGTCTATTCTTGTCTTTATGCCCTTTATTTCTATCTATTTTTCTCTTCCTTCCTATCTCTTTCTTTCTCTCTCTCTCTTTCACGCGTTCGTTTTCGTTCGACACTCGCACCTGCTGTACACGATAGTGGGGCTTGCTCAACTCCAGTGGCGCATACCCACCTGAGGAGTTTTGCACTACACTGAAAAGAGGATGAAGAGAGCGCGTGCGGTTCGTGATGATGATAGACTAATACGATGGAGCACAAGTTACCGATGGCTTAAACTGCTTCGTTCTTAATGCATAGGATCACTAAAGGAAGAAAGAAGCTAGGGTGGTTCGGCTACGGTTAATGTATTCGGCATATTTATATCAGTGGGAGGGAGTTATTATTGGATAACATGAAAACAATGGTAACTATATTGTGTCACTGTCATCTTTACAAAGAATAAACAGCTAAGTAATCTGTATATGAGATACAAGAGTCTTACACAAAAGAAGGCGTGTTCGCATCCAGAACCAACACGACGTCCCGGGCAACATTCCCGATTTTGATGAAATTTACTCTAGGTGCAGGTTATTAGAGCCAAGAATGAGTGAATCTTCAAGATAGTTTCGTGAAAAAAAAGTTGTTCGCCTAACAAATATAGTTTATTTCTTTCGGCCGCAAAAACGTTTTTCCGTCAATTTCGAATATTCTGAACTTTCAGCGCACCTAAGAGAAAGAACGGTGCACTCGTCACACACCGTTTATATCTTTCAAAGAACAGGTGAAATACAACTTTTCAGTATTTATTTCTCTTACCTATAGAGGAACTTTGGAGGAAAAAAATCACAAACTGGCAAAACCGCACAAATTACCTCTATTTCAAGGAATTATTGCTGCCGACACGTTAAACTGAAGATAATAAAACTCGGCATACATTGACCTTGATATCTATGCTCTCTTCTGAAACAATCCTCGTGGTTTCTGGCGCTCAGTTTTACTTCAAAATTGTTCTGAAACGTATGGTTTTAACAACACGCCGCAGTTTGCAAATAATTTCTGAAAAAGGCCGTTTACATGTCTTTTTAATCCCTCGGTATTGAGTCAAAGGGCGTTGTCGCATGATTTTTAGGGATGGGCGAATATCGGGCGTTTCGAATTTTCGAACGAATATATACCGTATTCAAATTCGCTTCGATACGAATTTAGATTATTCGAATTTCGAAGTATTCTAAAGGGACGAATATATGTATTGATGGCTTCCACGTGACGTCATGGACGCCGCTTCTGAATGTACTGGTACTCCATGATGGTAGTTTTTGATGACAAATTGCGACAATGTGAAACGACGTGGCAGGAGCGTCTGTAATGAATAACCTGCATGTGATGTTTTGATAGCATAAATGTGGCATCGCTAGCGTCGCGTCTCCACATGCTGTGCTCCAACATACGGGGTTTCCGTGACGTCTATACACTTGACCGTACATAACTTTCTGTAAAGGTGGGTTTCACTGCAGCGTCTTGTTGCGGTGCCGTGGAAACAACTTTTCCAGGGGAAATCTGCACTGCCGCGAAGCCACAATTCAAGGTTAAAGGGGGTCATGGAGCATCCATTTGGGCTTGTTGATAAAACACATCCTGCGGAAAAGCTGACACGGCCATCAACTGCTCAGCCAAATATTGCAGTCGTGCGCGCTGCGTAAAAGGCTACAAGCGGAGCGCGAAGTTGGCTGTTTTCTCAGGCGTCCTACTTTTCAAACAGAGGCCTGGTTCTCACTGTCGTCGGTGGGCGGGTCGTCTGCGTATCTCGCTTCTCAGCGTCGCGAATGACGTAGCATCCGCATTGGCCGATAGCCGACATAAATCGAGAGCGGCGTTCGGATTCAGATGCGCTTCTGGCCACGGTGGTGCCGCCACTTGCCGGCGCCGCAACTTCTCAGTCTGCTAACTTTACACGGTAGCTGCACTCACGCATGCGAATAACAGCGGAGAGCGATTCGCGTTTCATGACGCGCGCGGACGTAACTTCTTTCCCCCGTGCCATCCCTCCCTGTGTAGCTTCAGTGCGCTCGTCGGCACGAGCAAAGAGAGAAGGCGCTGAGAGCCTGAGGCAAAACCCCCGTAACTCCGCGCATTCTTGACGGATTGGAGAAGTGTTTGCGGTAATTGATTCGGGAGGCAATCAACTTCAATAGTGAGGTCATTAGATAATCACTTGGAAAAGTGGCTCATGACCCTTTTAAATGTAACATCTATTTTTTTAAATTTAAAGCGTGTTATACGGGCTTATATACGCTAAGTATAGTCATTTTTGAATTGTAACTTATTGCACCACTTATTGCACCCTATTCAAAACTGATGGCTAATGGAGCCTGCGTCCACATCATTTCAAACCAAAAAAGTGACATTCACTCCTACCTAGTTGCAATCTTTAAAAATATTGTGCAAGGGTCATGACAAAAATGGCATTTTTTCTTAAATAGGGGTAAATACTATTCGAACTATCCATTCGAAAATTATTCGACCAAATCACTATTCGCTTCCGGATTCGCTTCGAACTTCAAATTCACTATTCGCCCATCCCCTAATTATTTTGGTTGCTAACAAGTGGCCGCGCCATTCGTTATGTGCTGAAAATTTGTTGTTTTGGAGCAGGTGCTCCAGAACAACAAATGCGCAGCAAGGTGGCAAGTTGCAGCAAAATTTTCTCTTGCGATCGGCGTTTGGCAAACCCGCAGCGGGGCCGCTCGAGGGCAGCGGGCGCTACATTGCATAGATTGGCGCTTCAGCTGCGGGAGAGAACTCGTTACGCGTGAAAACTACGCTCAGAGGACGAATGAGATTACAAACTGATCACTGGGAAAAGTAAAGGCTGTTTAATTGCCTAGAAGGTCCGCATTTTACAACGAAAACTTTGCCGCGAATCTTGCGACGCCAACAGAGATACGTTGGCATAATGAGAAAATCTCGTCCCCTTTTGAGGTGTAATGCGCTCGTGCATTTATTGAACTGCTGTCTTTGCGGATGGGTCGCACCACAGCGAGTTTTAACGCGATAGCGATAGAGAGCTCGTGTCGCAGAAATTGCCGGTGCGGCGTCGGCACCGTTGGTTGTGAGCGGAAAAATCGTCCGTGACCGAAAAATCGAGAGAAAGAAGCAAATAAAATAAGAATAAGATCTTCGGTCCCATTGAGGATGCGAACCCAGGCCTTTCGCGTGGCAAGCGGTGTCTTAGCAACAAGCCAAGATGTTACTTGCAGCTGCTTCGGCAAAAAACACTACATAAATGCCATGTGGTGAAAGAAGTATCCTCAGGCGCATTGTCTTCGGCAGGTGTCACGAAGAAAAACGAGCCCATTCGGCGATTTGTAGGCGGCATTCGCGAGGCCACCAAACTTCGTCGAAAAAGGCCGGGATAGTGCAGCCATCGCCGCTAAATACACACACGAACTTTCAAACAGCTCTAAAAATGGACAACTATGTCCATCTAGCGGAAAACATATCAAACCAACTAGATAATGTGCTGCCATCTGTGAGGCATTGCAAAAAATATGTCTCGACATTTTATGGCATCCGAGAGGGCCAGCGCGCGGCGTATATCTTGGAGGCCATGCGACTCTAGCTTTAGATCGAAAACCTGTACAATTCGCGCGCGTGCGTGCGTGTGTGTGTAACAATACACATTAATAAGCATGCACTTAGTGGTTGAAGTGTGCACTAGGGGCCGGATTTCGCTATCGCGTTCAACTCCTAAAGGCGAAGCTTAAGGGTCCCCCAATTTTTTTTGTGAACCACGCACACACTTTGTCACTTCGCGACGAAAAAAATATTTCACAATAATGGCATGAAGCTTGAATAATGTGTATATCATGTACAAGCAATCACAATATGGCCATAATGTTCTGTACATATTTAAAAAGATAAACAAACAGAATGATGTGGCTATTTGGGCAAGTTGGTAAATCTTTGTGTTCGTGTGTGTGCGCTGTGTTAATATTAGGAAATAAATAGACAGGTGCGTTTATATTTGAATACTTTATTGTCGTAAAGTGCATAATAAAGCATGGTGTTAGTGTGACATGTTGTTTTTTTTTTTGTTGATAACACAGCAACCTGGGTTACAACTACATCAGTAGCAATAGCTTGTTCACGATTTAGCGAAGGTTGTCAAGCGGCAATAGTAGGTGTGATAATATTGTCAAAAGCGATTTGCATAGTAATCATGCTAGGAGTTTAATCAATATGCACTGGAAGCTACAACTGATGCTGCAGATCTAAAACTATTCTGCAAACTACCGTCGACCTGGTATCCATAATATTTTGATAATATTACTTTGAAAAAGGAAGACGAATAAGAGCACATAGAGTAATAGTTCGACCTTCAATAAACTAGCTATAAAAATTGTGGAAGGAGCAAGTTAGAATTACACAACCAAAGCGTAGGCATATAATAGAAATGCTACAGAAATAGAATACAACATTTACAAAGTGATAGGTACTACAGCGACAAGAGTTTCGGAAGTCATTACCTGTAGCACATGGAATGCCAGAATTCGCGGGCCCGTCGAGAGGCGAAGGTGAGTAACGAGGTTTCACCAGCGGCCCTTAGCGTGGTACAAAGGGACTGCTTTGAGGACAGAAAGCACGCCACGTTGCGCTGTGCCAACACATCTTAGTGAACAAAAGCAATACACTGAGGGTCGGTTATTCACTGGGTGTCGTGAATGCACGTTACGTGTGCAGCACTTGTTAGTGAATTCTAGAGAAGCGGTGATCGTGCTGCCGGAAGCGCCTCTGCAGATTCATGTGGCGCGGCAGAGGGCGTGTAGGCTGAAGCGGAAGATGAATGGGAAAATGCTGTTCAAAGCAGGTCACCAATGTGTGAGTTAAGTTACTCTTAGGAACACGACTGCCTTTAAGTCTGAAGTGAGAGAGACCATTAGACAAGCCCCTGATATGTAAGCGTGTTTGTTGTTTCAGTGTCTTCAGACCCACCATCTGCTATTCAACCGATAAAAACTTAATGGCAATGCTGGTCTGGTACAATGCTGCCAAAATGCGCGAGACAATAATGATGCTTGCATCACGAATTTCTTTCACCCTGATGTATACAAGAGGCGGTATAGCGAAGTAGCAGGTCCAAGTGAAAGGAAGAGTGGCTGGCAAAGAGCCTGAGACAGACAAACTCCCCAAACTGGTTCTAAAGTAGTGATTGTTTTGGATGGCCGTGGGGCTCGAGAACGACTGCAACTATCACTGAAGTTGACAGTTGGGCGAGTTGGTGACAGTTCATGTTAACGTGTGAAGCAGCGCACTGAGACAAGGCACAAAAGGAACGAAAACAACAGGACAACCGCTGGCGATTGCAGACTATGGCGATTACAGATGATTGCCGAGCCAAGACATCTATTTTCTGGAAGCTCAGAGCACTCAACTGGCACATTGATTGCGCATCTGGCAATCGTTTATCCGCACTTCAAGAAGACTTATCCACGCGCGCATTTTTGTCGTAAAATCTCGTCATATCATGCATACCCTCCATCACTTATACAGCTCCTGCGAGAGGGTTGGGATTGCCCATTCTGCTTGGTTAACGTAGAACTTCATCTGACGGTACCAGAAGTACGGACAAAAGCGCAGCTCTCGTCTTCAGCACTCAAGCATCTTTCTGTCATCTTGCTGTACGAGTCATGTAACGAACATATATGTCTGCATACTGATGCTTCAACGACGGTAGATGGTCTGCAGGGTCGGTTATCTTTCGTGCAAATGTCATGAACGTACAGCTTAGGCTGTCCCACCAGACGACATCGAAAACCGCAAAACTTGCCCCTCTTCGTGGCGTACTTCACGTAATCGGTGAACTTGCGAAGAAATTGACGGTGTTCACTGCCCGGGCCGCCACTCTTCAAGTTTTTATTTCTGTCCCCACGAGCAACGCAGTCCTCAGAGGTAAGAGCAACCCAATCATGTCGTCGTGAAAACACACGACATCCCGTTTCAGTGGCTTCTCATTTTGCACAAAACAATCAGCAATGAACGTACGATGCCGCTGCTCGATATGTACTTGAAGATGACATGTGATACGACATGTCATACTGAAGAACAAATGCGGCACTGAAAATTCCTGAGGTTGAAAGCGAAACCACAGGAAAACGTCCTTTCAATTTTGCACCCTTGTGTGCATTATCTACTCCAGACAGCGGGGTATTGAAGCTGGTGTTATGTTCTAACTAAAAAAAAACGGACTGCATTTCTCTGCTTTCGGTTTTCATCAAGGTGTTTTCACTCACGAGGGTACAGGTCTACGAAAATATAAAATATATGGCAGCTTTTTTTTTTAGTTACAGCAAATAATTGTAAATGCATAACGATAACTATCAGATATTTTCATCCATCGCACATTTGCAGTTATTGCACTCGCATTCTGACATTGCAGAAGAGTGCACAGTCAGTGTATTTCAACCAACCGACCACTCTTTCAGAGAATAGATATGTTGCGCAACATCAAGTAACTTGCGCATGCCGTATGCACATGACATTCGTGCTCATTTTGCTAAAACAGAAAAAAGCTACTCTGCTTAGAATTAATAATTTGTTGATAACATATATTGTTGACAGTAGCCACTGCAAGTTATGGCCAAAGAACGTGAAGACGTGCCTCGCGGCATCGAATGGGTAGCTTTTAATTTTACAGCGACTAGCAAGGCGCGCGTAAAAAGACCGTTAGAGATTAACTTCCTTTCAGCCACACAGCATAGAGCTTTATTATCGCGCATCCCCATGTAATACTAAAGAAGAAACCCCGAAAATGCTAAACCTTGAAAATAAAATGTGCGAAATAAACGTGACAACCGTAGTTGCGAGTTCACTGTGGATAGCAGGGTTTTCCTTCTGAGCAAACTGAGCAAGATATCAGAAAAGAAGAAGAATACACCGAGATATTTCAGTTCAGAGGGTAGGAAAGTAATAATAATATATGGGGTTTAACGTCCCAAAACCACCATATGATTATGAGAGACGCCGTAGTGGAGGGCTCCGGAAATTTCGACCACATCGGGTTCTTTAACGTGCACCTAAATCTAAGTACACGGGCCTCAGACATTTTCGCCTCCATCGAAAATGCAGCCGCCGCGGCCGGGATTCGATCCCGCGACCTTCGGGTCAGCAGTCGAGCGCCATAACCACTAGACCACCGTGGCGGGGCAGAGGGTAGGAAAGTAGTCTCCCCACAAAGCATCCAGTCTTTTGAAACGGCGCTCGAAGTTCTTCTGCCACTCGCTTTGGTTTTTACAGAATCGGCCTTTTGGGAGGGCTAACTTTCGCGACGAATACCTCTTTCGTGGATGTGCAGTGGCACCAGAAACTCGAACACGCGTCGACGGACTCTGCTAGAAATAGTGCACAGTATACATCAGAGCGGTGAGAGGGTACTTGAGTGCTTTGTGATTGCTCGATCGCCTAAGCGGACACCAATTGCCTTTCCAGCATTAGCCGCATTTCTCACAAAAACGCTTGCCCTGACGACAATGGATCAAAAACACCAAGTGGACGAAATCGAATACATTTCGTGTGCGAACGAGATTGTTGCTGAATCTACGATGAAAGTGCGGTGATATACGTCTCGTACAACTAGTTTTGAAGTAGAACTGTTTTAAAGTCACAGTACATTCTACATATCTACTCCAACTATCGGGGACTGCATCTGGCAGAGATTTGTTGCATTGAGCCTGTACTATTATTTGCGTGTTTTGGAGAGTGTTTCCGGCGTCATCCGTTGTGACCGCCAATAGGACGGCGCTCTGTATCTGCGCAGGCTGCAGTAGAATGGCCTTTCTTTCGCAGAATGGTAATCAGTGTGTCGTAATGCACGTAATGAGTGTGTCGTTGTCTTGTGATTGCTGCAGACACAAAGTATCATTTTGGAATGTATGCACAACGAAGCTTTTTTTCCACATGCAAGATTTAGCCCACGACGATTTCGCAGACAGCGTCGAGACCTGCGCCATCACGTGTCTTCCGGTGCCTCCAACTGCTATAACGGGATATGATGTGCACGATGTCACTGATCAATACTCATCATTCAGGGACGTTGTGGTTAGTTAGCTGAAGAAACAAACGTGAACGAAATGATGTCAAGAAGGAAATGGAAGTAGAAAGCCGGAAGTACACAGTAGTAGTGATTAAAACAACGGAAGTTGGTGTAGGAAGTGAAAGAAAGACCGGAAGTCGCTTTGTCGTTATTCGGTGAAATGGTTTTTCATAAAAGGGACTATGTTAGTGAGTGACCTTTGAAAGTTACTCTGGCACAGATTCGGGAGTTCGCTTCATAATTTCGAACCCTTGTTCATTCTCCAGGACTCCTAACATTTTTTGCTCTTCTGCATATTTCTCTTTGTGCCCATTTTAACACTCATTTGGATTAGGTCTTCAATTAATTTTTGCAATTTACCGCCATCATTACTCAAGGGCATTATGTCATCTGCAAATAGGGAGTTTCTCAGATATTTTTTGTTAATCTTCATTCGGACTTCGCGCAGACCTATTCGTTTTAATGCTTCTTTATAAATGCGGTTGAGAATATTCTAGATATTTTGCCTTCTTTTCTGACCCATCTAGGGATCGGCATTGTCGTTTTTCTTGTGCAGAAGCTACGCACCTCTATAGTCATGGTAGACGTTCGCTAGGGTATTGATACAAGTTTGAAACCATCTTTGATAACTGAATGTCTTCAGACTCCTTGGTGCCTCGTCTGAGCCGACTGCATCTTCGTAGTCTATGGAATCCCGATAATGTACTCTGCTAGAGTTAGCGGATTTCCAAACTGGTTGTTTTAACACGTGGCTATGACCTACTGCTGAGCACACTTTCTTGAATGGATTCTGGTCTCCAAGCCGAATTCACCAAAGTGCGTCTCTTATCCTATTGAAAATTACCTTCGTGAATGCGCTGCAGGTTACTGAATGTAAGCTGACCGGTCTCCTTTCTTGCGCGCGAGTAACCATGAGCTTTTTCCAGCTCACTGGAGCGTTTGAAGTCTTAAATCATCTTTTGTAGGGTGTCGCATGCTTCTTAAAAAAACTCACATTGTCCCTTATGCATTCCCCTATGACGACTCGAAGGAGAAATCAATCTTCTTTTTTTTTGTTCTCCATCGATATATTGATCCCCCCCCCCCCCCCACTGCGAACGCTTTCTGCACCTACCGTGGTTTTTCATTGTGTCCAGGATCGGATGCATTGCGAGCTTTGCGCACCTCACCTGGTTTTGCACTGCCTTGGTGGTCGGCCCACATTTCATCAAGCGGCGATGTGATGGCGTGATCAGGTAACGTCACGCTACGTGACGTCATAGTGGCGTCGTGATGACCTCACATGGTGGCGTCATTACGTGATGATTTTTCGCATCACTCGTGTTGACGCAGACGCCGCGGGACGGCGTTGATCGCCGACGATGAATTTTCGCGTTTGATGAGGCGTCTAAGACTTTCACCTTAATTTAAAATAGCCTTCGTTTTTTTTATGAAATCTACGGTTTTGCCGCCTTATCTGGCCGTTCTCCGCTGGAGAGGCGTTGCGGAGCACTTTTAAACTTATCAATTTTTATACACGCAACTTTTGTGTACTGCTTTGTCTTTGATTTCATTTCATGTTGAATGACCTGTCTGACAATTTTACAGAGCAGAACCGAAATCTTGCGCCATCTTGCGGCTCCAGCGACATTCCACTTTTAACGATTTCTCTACACTGCACGCGCTTTGGTCATTCCAGCGTAGTCTTCCCTTTTAGTTGCTTAGACACTACTCCTTCTTCTACTCCATCTACGTTATTACTGTGTCGCTACATCTCCGACGTAATAGTAGTACATGTCCTCCAGTTTTCTCTTGTCGGGAACGTGGCGCTTTCTTTTAAAGAAGAGCACCGAGGCTTGATATCATTGGCCGTAGAGACACAGGAACTACTCAAAATTCAGATTCTCTTAGTTTCTCGTCGTAGATACAGCTTCACGCAAAGCCATGTTACGATGCCCGCCAGCAAGGACATGATAATTTTTATGTGTTGAGCTACACAGTGATTAAGAACACAAATTGTTTAATCACTCGCAAAATTTATCGGTCATGAAAAAAAAAACGTGGTTGACACCTCTTTCATAGGGATCAGTACAACACGAAAGTAAAACGTATCCTTACAGAAGTAGTTGAATGATTACTGTACAGTGTTTAGGAGAGCTTGCACAATGCCTATTGGTGTTTCGCAGCTATAGCACCGTTTAACGTGGATGCATCCATGTTGACGCTTGGTGGTACATCCCCTCCCCACGAATTACGTACATGATCACTCATTAAACGGAGCCTTTGTGGTAGCTGTAGTAGTTAACGGTCAGAGCGTAATCAGAGAAAACGGTGCGACAGCCAGTAGAGCTTCGCTGACTGGACGCAGAATTTTGGCTAATGTTGCCATTCCGCGGCATGTTAAGGAGTTATTCATCAGAACGGCCGGACTAGAGGGAAACGCAACGCGAGTCGTGTCTCCTCTCTAGCCCGGCCGCGATTTTTTCCTTAGCGAGCGTAAGCGGGGAACGCGATGTTACTACCAGGAGATGTAGGTGCGCGTCGCAGAGCTATTTTAGATGCGAAGCAGCTTATGGCGTAGTTAAATCCGGTGGTGTGCGGCGTGACCACCCTTACTCCGCATGCGCATCCTCCTCCCCCTCCTCTCCTCACCTGCGTTCCCCCTCTTTCGTGCTCCTCATTCTCTCCTGCGCAACGCCGCGATGAGCGCCAGCGCAGGCGCGTCCCCTCCCCCTCTCCTCTCCTACTCTCCCCCACTCTCGCGCGCCGGTCTACCGCGTTCCCCGCTCTCCCTGTGAGAATTAACGGCCAGGCTAAAGGGAAGACACGACGCGCGTAGCGTTCCTCTTCACGTTCCATGTTGCTATGATTGGATGGACGCAGCTTACAGCGCGGGACTTCGCCCCAGCACAAGAACCTGGCGAGCCAGCTCGTAAAAAACTTACACCTTCTGCCGCTCAAGCGAACCATCTCCCTGCTGCTTCGCATCGACACACGGTTCCCTTTAGTGGGAGATGGTTTAATTATTAGGAGCTTGCTCATTATGCTCCCGCCTTGTCCATTATCTGCGGCGTGTACCGTACTTCTTATTGGTCCCGCCAGGAGCGCAGCTGCGCTCTCTCCGGTGATTTCAAGAATGCTCACTAGTTGGCGCGCCACCGTTCAAGGCGGCGCAAACCACGCTCGGTGCATGCGCTAGTTAGATAAGCCACTGCTCGAGGGCCGCGCCTCTCGTTTGGCTCTCGCATTTGGCGCCCTTCATTTCTCTTCGCCGGGAGCTCTCTCAGTGAACACTCTTCGTTGCCGCTCCGAAGCATGGACAGCCCTGCCAAGGCAGCAGCGCGGCGGGCTCGCAACGCAGCAGCACCTCGGGCTTGTCGCCAAGACTCTGCGGTGAGAGCCCAGGAGGCCGAAGCGAACAGGGCTAATGTATGTATAACAACGTTGTCACGTCTATATATGAAGGTAGAGTAATGTGTACGGAGGATTCGCGGGCTACCCGATCATCTCCGCGCAAGCTCCTCTAACATCATTCACTTCGTGGATATGGCGGTGATTTTTTTAATATGGATGAATGCATTGAGCCAGGCCAAGGCTTGGGCTAAGGTCGACACCTCTCAGTGTGTTAAGACGTCGACAAAATTGCACTTATCCTATTAAACGCGCCGAATGGCACGGACGCGTAGCAACGACGCTTTCCAGAGGATAACGGCGGAGGCCGTTATCATGATGTATTATTTCTCTTTACCGCTCCCAGACACCTACACCGCCCCGCCGAACAAAAGCGCTGTGATAGGAAAGTGTGAGATATAAAAAGCGTGTTCATAAAGCCTCCAGAGTGTGTGACCGTGGCGCAGTGGATAGCGTGCCTGACATCTGTTGTCGCGGACATTCTGCTGCGGGCATCTGATTCGCGGACTTGTTGTCGCGGATTGACGGGAGCTGTTTTAACACAAAAGTGTTTCATGCCGGGGTCCACCAAGTCTTCACTGACGTATTTCCGTCACGGATATGACGCTGCAAAGTATACGCCAGCACATGACCAAGAAAAAACCAGAAGAGGAAGTTCCATCGCCGGGACTTGAAGCTACGACCCCTCGCTCCGCAGCGCGAAATGACTCGGCCACAATGTCTACATTCTTTATCAAACCAACGGTGAGCTATTTACACACTGTTTACCGCTGGCGGTACGCAGAGCTCGGGGGCACTTGTTCTCGTTATCACCGGCGCGATGGCGCGAAGGCCGCGAAGGGCGCCCTTTAAAGGTCCTCGCTCCGCTCGTTGCTATACGCGCGCGCCCCCACCTGTACTTTGCCCCACAGGACGTGGTCGCCCGTGCGTGGGCGCTTATCGCGTAATGGGGGCGGTTTGTACGCCTTGTGCTTTCACCGCAACTTTGCGTTGAAGTTACAGAGTGCGCGTTTGCAAACGGAGCGCGCTGCTCAAACACAAACAAGTAACAACTGTGACAGTATGTGTTGTTTTCGTGGGTCATTTGGGCTCGAGCAGCACGCTGTAAGTTCTGAGCTCCTTGCCGTTCTGTGCGTGACATTCAAATTTGTTGCTATCTCATCCATTGCTTCGCCGTTGCGGCTAAACAATGCACAATAAATGCTCAACTACCTCTGTGAAGACACGTTTCACTTTTGTGTTATACACATTCCCATGACGGAAGGATCAGCCATGTTTTTTTTTTCAAGTTTCGCTTTGACAACAGAAATAAGGAGGGGGGTGGAGGTATTCCTAAGGATGCGTCCTAACTAGTCCATGAAAATGCAATGTTCAAATGCGGAGATAATTATTTCGTTGTCGGTTAGTACGACTGACTTTGCGCATACACATGATGGCAAAATGGAATTGATAGTGAACGCTTCGTGATCGCCACGCCAGGGAAATCTACGAAGCTTTCACAGTTCATTCCATTCCCAGGTGTTTCGCGTCAACCAAGCTTTTCCTTGTTGTTTTTCTTTGTCATCCATTAAGATGCATTTTACCAACGTTATACTGCGCACAGAAATAGGTCACAGAATTCTTGGTGGACCAAGGCATAAAGCACCTTCGTGTTAAAAGGAGGTGTCTGTCGCCTTCGAATCATGTTGTGCGAATGCATTAGGAAGGTGCATGTTTGGGCTAGTTGGTACTCCATTTGAACATCTAAATAGCGCGAACTTCAGGGACGAAAGACAGGAGAATGCGACACACACCAGCGCTAACTTCCAACTGAATTTTATTGAAGAAAACACATGAATATATAGGGTAACACCACGCCTGCAAAGCTTCACATCCACGTAACCACATTCACTCCTAAGTGATAAGATTTATCTCTCTAAAGGCACACCACCAGTTACATAGAACAAAATAAAAGTTAATAAATCACATACCACTATCTTGCAATATGCCCAAAAAACATAGTTCCTTTGCTGACAGAGCAATGGAAGGCACGCTTATACAATGCCTAACATCCTTGGCCATCTCTGCTGCTTCTACTATCTCTCGCGTTTTTTGGTCATCGTGAGCGAACAGTACAGCACATTTTTCAAATTCCGGCGTACACCCGCAGCTTCGGCAATGCGTCGCCACGTGACCTTGCAGACCTCCCCGGACATTGTACGCGTGCTCCCTTAGACGGTCGTTTAAGCAGCGCCCGGTTTGTCCCACATATCTGCTGCCACATGTTAAAGGAAATGAGTAAACCACTGCTTCTTTACATTCTGCAAAGCGTACTCGATGCTTCGTAGAACACGTGCGCTTTTCTTTGGCCGTTGGGCAAGTCATCTTGCAAAGGCCTGACAATTTCTTGGGTGCCGACATGACAACCTTGACATCTGCGTGCTGCCCCACCTTCTTTAGATTATGGGAGACACGGTGAATATACGGAATTACGGCAAACCTTTTATTTTGACTTTGCACAGCTTCCGCGGTGGTCTGTCTTCGCTCTGGCCTGGCACCACCTCTTACATTCTTTATCTTGCGATGCAAGACTTCTGCCACTGCTCGCTGTTATTTCGTCGGCGCATGCACGGGGCATGGTTGAGTTGTCTAATGCAGCGCGCTGGGGAACCCTGTGAGTCTTTTTTTTATTTTTGCTTTTTTTTGAAAGTGCATATTTAGCAATCACTGAATTGCAATAGCTCTAAGCAGGAGCAATAATGCATACATTTATCTAGTAATAAAAAGTCACAGTGGACGCGATAGCAAGAAATTGGAATGTCACGCGAAGAACGAGAAACAACTCGATACTTGCAGCGCGCCGCTGAAGCAGAAAGAAGGACGCCCGAAAAGAACGCACGGGCATGCACAGGAAAAGCGTGAACTAACAACTGTCGCAGTTTTTACGCCTTTGTGCTTCGAAACATGCTACTAGTGTCGAGAATGGACAATCAGATGCTCTCAAATATTTCTTTTTCTTTTAAACTGCGGCGCCTGGAGTGACCCTTTGCGTTTCTTGCCACTGGCACGGGGGCGTTCCACATCACGAGTGGGAACAGAAAAGGACCACTTTGTCGTGCGCGTCTTCAGGGCAGTTTTCAAATTGAAAGAAAATTAGGAGCGTTGCGTGATGGAAAACACGCTCAAGCTCCTCCGAGATTTTCTTACCACCAGCGGTGAATCGTATATATATATATATATATATATATATATATATATATATATATATATATATATATATATATATATATAGCTCGCTGTTATTTCGTCGGCGCATGCACGGGGCATGGTTGAGTTGTCTAATGCAGCGCGCTGGGGACCGAGGGTTTGATGGTTCGAATCCTCGGGTGGCTGCTTCGGAATTTTTTTCTTCTGCTTTATTTTTCTTTGTACCTTTCTATATATATACACATACATATACATATCCGGGGCATGACGGCGATGGCAACGGCAACGGCAAAAATCAGCCGACAGTGTCCATATAATTGATATCGCAATAAAAGTGTTCAAATACTACAGATTGTTTAGAAGGCACTGCACGATATTGGCGAGGAACATCCGCGTGAATGCTAAGGAATAAAAGAACGCGTAAGAAGGCTATCTGGCGACATAATACGAGAATTTAATTAAAGCACGCTTGTTACACATTCCGGTCACTTCAAAATGATGGAAATAAGGAATCCGTAAAAAAAAATATATTATTCGCTGTGACGTTGTTAATCTTCTTCTCGTGCAAAAAAAAGAAAGACTGCGGAGCATAATTGGCACTCATTAGCTGAAATCAACCACTGATGGATGCCGAATCATAAATGGGATGCCATAAGCTATGAGTTTAACGAACACCTAATATCCTTGTTCACTTGATGCTAAAACAAAAGTACTTGCTCTTACTCATTTAACTGGATATAGTCGGCGCTATCCCAATTGACTAAAGTTATGGGTTTCAATAGGAACCGCTTCACGTAACCAAACAAACAGGAGATTGCGATGCCACTCGTCTGTTATCGGCCTCAACACTTTTCTAAGTACTTGTGTGCCATGCACCCATTTTATGAATTGCTACACGGGATCATAACTTTTTACAATAGTGGCGTTCGCCACCCAGAGTTTATGCGATAAACTAGTCTTCAGTTCAAAACATTCCGGCCAACAAAGAGAAAAAATTTACTTCCTTACTCGAAGACCGTTAAAACATTTTTTCTCTGCCCATGCAGCAACTCTACTGCAGCTTCTGTACAGCAGACTGAACTTTGAGTGATTTACGACATGGCTGCGCGACAAGACTACTGCGCTCTCTGAAGCAAAGCGCAAAGTTAGGGAATATTTTATTAGCATTACCTAACCTCTCGAGCACATTTCCCTTGACCAAATCCTAGTTGCAAGCGGGCGCTTAGCTAAGCCCACAAGAGCAGAAACAAGGCAATATATTCGCAAGGTGCCTGAGGGGCGACTTCTTTACGACGACCGTACAAAGAGGATGTTCTGCATCGTGGAAGGTGCCGTATAACTTTACCGTAAGCAGCGAGCCACGATTCACCGCTACCTTACGTCGGTGTGAAGTCTAGAACACTTTATGCTGCTCGTGCTCGAACTTCGATGCCCTGGCGCACCCGGATGTCATGCGGAAACGTTCACGTCCTCCGGGGAGTGCTCAATATGCTGCTTCGTGCGTAGGACGCCATTGATGCTGCTCGCTCCCACGACGCTGCCACGATTCCTGTTCGTAAACATGTCCGGCAGAAATAGCGACAAGAATGAGAACAACTCCTTTCCGCTTGTCTGCGGAAGGTTGTTTAACTGTCTGGGTTTCTAAAACGTATTTGAATATGTAGTCGCAACATTTTTATTAGAGGAAATAAAATACATGCAGGAAGTAGATGTGGAGGGCCAAATCCAGCAAGAAGTTTGATTCCTGAATAATATATTCCATTTGGCCTTTCGCCTTTAGGAATACGTCCGCGACCACAATTCAAGCGCCAGTTCTATTTACAAATACGGGACCCTTTTCACCCACATTCCAGTTTCTTCGTCACTGTTTCCCATCATGCGGCGCGGCGTAGTGAGGCTAATTCATTCAGGGCCAGCACATATGAAGTCATGCACGACCCATTAAGGAAAGGTGCGACGAGGAGGAACAAAACTTTTTTTTTTTAATCTAAGGGCTAGAAAACGGGGATTCAAGAGCTTGTAGGATGGGACGCCAAGTTCAGGAGCGCATTGGCTGCTGCGCCCGCCTAAAGTAAAACAGAAGTGTACATTGCATTTCTGGGTCCGACTTGACGAGTTGTGCCTCTTACTGCTCCAAATTGTTTGCAAGGTTGATACCTTGTACACCTTGGAAAAACATTGTTAACTTAGGTGCCGCAATCAGAAGAACATTGGCATAAAATACCCGAACATTGTCATAAATCACTCCCCTATGCCCACATTGCACAGAACTTTATTGTTCACTCTCGCACATGCTCTGGCAATGTCCCGCGTTAATAATAATAATAATAATATCTGGGGTTTAACGTCCCAAAACCAGCATATGATTATGAGAGACGCCGTAGTGGAGGGCTCCGGAAATTTCGACCACCTGGGGTTCTTTAAAGTGTACCTAAATCTAAGTACACGGGCCTCAAACATTTTCGCCTCCATCGAAAATGCAGCCGCCGCGGCCGGGATTCTATCCCGCGACCTTTCGGGTCAGCAGTCGAGCGCCATAACCACTAGACCACCGTGGCGGAGCGTCCCGCGTTACCTTACGGACCTCTCCCCAGTAAGTCGGACTCGGAAGAGGCACTCAGGAGCTCCGAGCTCCACCACCAACTCAAGGCAGTCTAGAGGGCTCAAGCACTGGCAGAACACCACCACCTTCCCGCCCTGATTCGGGCGTCGCCTACGTCAGCGGCTCCCGGCGGCTTAAACTCCTCAGGACCTATGAAGTTATTGACTGACACACTGACTTTTTTTAATTATGTAAACTTAAACAGCACTTGGGACGAGACACCAGAGTAGAAGCAGGCAGGATGAACGCAGACTACTCTGGTATCTCCTCCCAAGCGCAGTTTAAGTTTACATAATATGTCTTACCAACTAGCCCCTGAACACACGCTCCTCGAGTTGGTCTCTTTTAATGCGTAATGTCGAAAAAATGTTGGCATCTTCAGATGGCACTGTCAGCTGATTTTCAAATAAAAACTCATAATAATGAATTCCATTAGCACCAAAAACAAATGTAGAATAGCACTAAAATTATGTGGTACCGTGCAAAGAAACACTCACCCTTGAAAGGACGTCATTAGAAAAATAAATGAGAAGCACAAGCCGCCATGCTTCATTTTCTGTGTTTGGGTTTTTCGTAAGTTCAATTTTTCGCCTGCAATACTCTGGTCGAAACAGTTTCGTTCACCCTGTACGTGTAGAAGCTGGGGATATTGTTACGATTGAAAACTTAAGCAATTAAAAAGACAATGCCTTTAAGAACGTGAAAATAGAACTGGGGGTTAAGAGAACAGTATGGAAAGGAGGGATATAAAACTGTCTCCGGATGACTTTGATTGGATTGAAACATAATCGCTCGGGCCTGAGAAGTGAACTAGGCGGCTTTGTGTCTGCCTTAATCTAATCCCGCGATGATAGTTTACGCGGCTAAGCTTCGTTTCTAATGGAGAACTGCGCGCAAGCCGATTATCCTTTTACGTCTCATTATGCGGCCATGGGAAACGAATGCACAGTGACATAAACGCTGAAAGCAGAGCCAAGTGAAGCTTGTTCGGAATAAGGAGTATCGCCAGTGTAAATCGTATTGACGTTCTTCTCATAAAACGGATAGAAATAATGTGTATGCATAGAAGTAACTATCTTTTCGTGTATGTACCCATTTATCTCGGAGCGTACGAGTGTGCATATTAGTGTTCGTGAACAAGGCTTGCGGGCCCTCGTGACTAAGTAGAGAATGATTAGTCGCTCGCTCGAATTCGCGGCCGAATTAAATAATCCCATCAAGCAATCTTTTCCAGCGAGCTGCAACTCTAAACTGTAGGACGCGTATAAGCTGCAACTCGATTATCGCATTTAATTGGAAAGTTACCAGCTGCACTGGCTGCAGTCGACGAAATGCCAGGTTTAAGAGAAAAAATGGTTTCGAACGCTCGTCTAGGAGAAACGAACAATAAGAAATGCCAGATCGCAGTCTGCCATTCGCTTTCTTTTTGAAGCCTAGCTGGCATCCATCAGCTTTCTGTTTCTAACATTTTCACTATTGCAAAACAAAGCGCAGACGAGCGAACGTGCCCCACGCGAATGAACTTACTTCCCAATCTTTCCGTCTGCAAGCACGCTAAGGGTTGTTGTTCACGAATAGTTTGGTCGCCGTCGCAAAATATTTTTGTAGCTTCCTCGCGTCCCTTTTTCTGCCTATATCTCAATGTATTTATTTATTTCTTTTTAACATCATCGAAACTTCTTCAATGCGACACCTTCACTCGTATTAACGGACTGCGGCGCAAACATCGTCGAATGCTTTGTTCGTAAACTTCAAAGTATTGTTGCCATTGTCACTTCCTTCAAAAGTGCCCGGCTCTCGTGTATGCGATGGAACGTGAATCAAGGCATTTTGTTTCGGCTCAAAGAAATGATATTCAGGCTGTACTTCTCACGTCTTGGAGTGAAATACTTGCTCAGTTTTGTTCATCTTCCAACTTCCACTGTGGCTGCATTAAAGCTCGTAGCCATATTTACTGCTTATAAAAAATATAACGCCAGGTCTTAACGCTATAGTTGTAGTAGTCATTTGCACTCTGCTGGTTTTTCTGATAAGTTTTTTTTTCGATGCGCACAGGACATAACTCGTTTAGGCACCTCACGAAGGCGGACGTTACAATTTGTTTTAGAAAAGTGAAGTAAAAATTCCTTTAAGGCATTCAAGAATGTTTGCAATCACTCAGAAATGTTGCATTTTCTTAGGCTGGAGGAACATTTCTACACATATGGTCGGGAAGCAGAGTGTGGGAATTCTTTTCGCGATGGGTGTTCGGTAAAATGCCGTTTGTTTGCAAAGAGTGAGCCGGTCCCTGCTTTCTATTGCTTTCTGGACAACATCCTAAAATGAAATGTGAATCACCAGACACACAAAAATAATCTCCATCCCAAACAAAAGAATAAAAAGGCCTGCGCTGCATCAAATGCTGCCTACAGTCTCATGTAGCATTTGCTCCGTGGCTGCCGCTGTTTCTTTGAAGAATTTTTTTTGTAGTTGTTGAAACGGTATGCTCATTTCGTCGCTTAACGTCCATCGCAGTCACCGATAACCTGTTCCATCGATCGTCGAGCGCGAAGCAGCCTTTGATAATTCGTTCAACTTACATTTGAGGACACTAAAAGCGCTGCGCGTTTGGGGGCAGTCACGTGGTATTTTTTAAAAAAATCGCGCGCTTTAAAGAAAGGCCGAAAAAAAATTAAACAGGGAGTTATGTTAACACAGATTAAAAATTCGATGTTTCTGAAGAAGCGCTACAACTTTTGTCTTGAAATGTTTTCTCTAGACATACCATTTGAAAAGTTCATTAAGCAATCTTTGTTAATTGCCGAGCTTGGCGGATTGAAAAAAATATTCTGACTTGCTCTATATGGCTGAGAACAATATTGCGCCAATTGGAGACGCGTAGCGCCCATGCTTAATTTTCTACTACTTGGTGCTTTTTAGCTGAAACACACTGTATAATGGATAAAGAGAACTTCTTCTGGCTACCGTAATAAAAATTGTGAAACACATCGTACTACATAATGGGAAACAAAACAAATATTTATTCTACCCTGACACTTTCCCAAACTGGGTGGGCGGCCGTTGTGCAGCGGGTTCGGCCATGGCCATTTCATTTCACTTACATCCTCTGAGGAAGGCTGGTCCTCCAGTCGAAACTGTCAGGGTAAAATAAATATTTGTTTTGTTGTCTATATTGTAGTACGAAGTTTTTCACTATATATATATATATATATATATATATATATATCTATATATATATATATATATGTAGAGAGAGAGAGAGAGAGAGAGAGAGATAGACAGATATATATATATATATATATATATATATATATATATATATATATATATATATATATATATATATATATACGCTAGGCTATGTCTCCCAAAGTCATTCATCCCGTCGCAGATTCTTGAGCAACCGGAGCGCATGTGCTGCAGTCGTCATCCCGTCACGTGATCCTCTGCGGAGCAGCGTCAAGGTCGATTCAAATAGGTCGCGAAGCTTCGGACGAAAAACGGTTCACAACCTATTGCCAACGACACCAGCAAGGGGAGTTATGGGTGCTGCGATTGAAGCACCACTATGTTTGGAGGGAACAAACACTAATAGCGAAAAACCAAGTTTTATTCAAACGTAAAGCAATCTTTATGTTTTACAAATTACATTTATTTCCTGAACAATATTATGTAGGCGCAATGTGCCAAGAATGTACGACAGTGTTTAATTCTTACGAAAAACCTTTTTCTTAGCGCCCCCTGAAGAGAGGCGCACGTCATTGTCATTCAGTGCAGCCCTTGCGGTGCATAGAAAGGCGCGTTCGTAAGTTCGTCTGCGGCGACACGCCCCTTCAGATGTTCTGGTGTTTCGCACTTGCATGTGTTCTGTGAATTATTGCGGTGAGAATTTGGTTTTGGTGTGCGCGAAGTTGCGAGGTGCGTTTCATCGTTGGTGAACGTGTTGGCTACGGTGTTCAACGGACAACGGCACGAGGCGGCTAACATTTCACGCCGAACGCTTTCCTCGGTACTCGCGGAAACGATGTGGTGTTCGAAGGATGCAATAGCAACACGCGTACGCCTGGCGAGCCCTCTCTTCTAGATAAGACACCGGGGCAACCGTTAGGAGTAGTGTGCTTGCTGGATTTCCATGGATCAGTATTCCTGCTGCCCGGTTTCCTTCGTGAACACGCGGTGCCTACTATATTTCCTGTTATCGGTGAGCAGATCACTAAGTTATCTGTCGCGCTACAATCACTACAATTCGCATGTGTTGATACGTTACACGTAAGGTTAATTTATCGGAACAAAAGGCAAGACATAGTGCATGTAGTGTACGCACTTTTTGTACTTATTATGACATTTGTTGCTCATTGTGTAGGGTGTGTTAAATTGCGTTATTGTGATCATTGAATAAAACTGAAATATCATTATTTTGGCGTGACCAGGTGTCATTTCTTCTCGCTAGAACTGAAGCACACATGCAATGCGCTCTTTAAGTCCCCTGCGCATGTGCGAAGCAAATAAGCAACGCTGCAAACATGAGAGGTACGCTGCTGCCTAATTTATTCACGCTGTGGAAGATGACACAAACGCAGAATAAAAGCTCAAAGAATAAAGTGTCCTGGTAAAACGAAGGCGAATTGCACGACGGTACACTTAAACACCGCTGTTTATTCACGGGTCGATATTAGTTTAGCTAGCGTTGGCTTCAAGCGCATTCGCCAAGGGCTTGCCGGCTCGCCGTAGCGCGAGTCCTTAGCGATCAGGGGCCTAAGAAAAATATTTTGAGGTCAAATTTCGCGCTAGTGCCAACAAAATGTCACTTTTTTACCGGATACTGCGTCACATCCGCTTTATTTTTTGTTCCGCCGGAAGTGTTCCCTCCTCACACAGATGGCGCTAAGCCCCATGAGCAGCTGACGAGCAGCCATTTTCTGAACGTATGGGCTTCTATGGAAGCTTCGCTACCATTTACATTTACCTTGGCAGCGTCGCACCTGCGTTCGATCAAAGGCTCGCTGCTGCTGTAGCACGTGACCAAATGAAGGTTTGAAAGCTGCTTCCCCGGCGATTGGCCGTTCAATTCTCAGTCTTCCATGCATAGGGTTCCGGCTGGACCGTCTGTGCGTGTGCTTGAGCGCGAGCGACAGGCTGAATCCAATCATCCGGTAGCTATAACTACACGGCAGGCTGCGAAAGATCAAGCAAGGACAAAGTTCCTCTGTTGTAGCACCGCAGCAAAGGGAGGCCAGAATAGGTTACCAAGCGTGGAAGCGTTCCGAAATTGAAGCTACTGCCACGGCAGCCATCGTTCAGCAGCAGGAACAAGAAGAAGCCTAATAAACCGGAATGGCCTTGGCGCGTTCTCGCGCGAGAGTCAAGCCCTTCGCGGAACTGTATTGGCCTTTATATTCAAGAGTAGAATAATGTACTGGGCATTGTTGATGGAATTTTGACAGTGAATTCCTAGCAAGCGATGAGTTATCTTCAAACTGTGTAGCACAATACATTTCGCCCGTTTTAATGGTTGTAAAAACTTGCATTATACTTTAACACACAACGGGCTGCTTTTTGTAAGATCACGAGTGGGTAGGGCTTACAATAAATTAATATTTGTGAATGCTGTTTGCGTTATCTGCAAGGATATCTTGAGTTGCTGCCTTTCTATTTACGAGCCACATCCCCTGGCTCGAAAGGAAATTTTTCTCTTTGAGATGAAGAAATTTGTATTGGTTCATATATGGCACCCATTCAAAGAAACCTTTATCTTACCTGCGTTGGAAAATTGGAAGGCTGGTTAGTGGATTACAGGAACGTTGATTGCCTTTTTTGCCCATAGAGACAGACATAGTCGATTACGATGTTTCTTCAGCTATTCAACGTTTTTTTCTGAGTGCAGTGATACGCTACTATTTACTTATGAAATACTGAAGAACATTATCTTCAGATTCCGTTGATTTGGGACCTGTTTCCGAAAGGAACATGCGCGTTGCGCTTATGTGCCATTAAGCCGCTGGTATACCATATCCACCGCTTCATTCAAAGCTCCTAAAGAGGAATAATGCGAAGCTAGCTCTAATGAACGTTTCACATAAAAACAGCGCTAAAAAACGGCGGACAAGAGAAAGAAGGACACAGACGGCGGCGCTGACTTACAAGATTTATTTGCTAGCACCGCGCAATATACACTTGCGCAGTATCTGACAAATATAGGAAGAACAGTAAACAGATAAAAACAGTGAGAACCTATGGAACATAATCACCGTGATAGCACGCTATGAGCCTCACGTGTGCAAGCGTTCTGAGGAAAATCAATTTCTTTTTGTGATAAGGCAATTGAAGGCTGTTTTTATGTGAAGTATGTCGTACCAACTCGCCCAAGTAACCACTTTATCTAATGAACGCTCTTGGCCACTGCTGTTTTCATAAGGATAAGATCACTTTCCTGGTCAAAGCTGAGCGCTTGAAAAATGCAAGGTACCGGTTATCAGATCGGTGACTGATGGTTTACCAATAACTTTAATGTGCTCCTGAACATGTAAACTGTGGCGCCGCAGAAGGAGTGTGAAAAAAGAAAAGCGTAATAATAACCAGGCATACATCATGTATGACTTAGGCTTCAGAATATCGTAAATGCGGCCTACGTTAGTGTTGTACTATGCCACTAGTAGCCTTGTTAGTCTGTGCAAACCAGTTGTGGAAGGTCTAAAAGGTCGGTTGGGAAAAAAACACACAAGAGAAAGCTTTGCCAAGTGTCTAACTGAAGTACTCTATTCGCTACCTTTATGCTGCGACGCAAGATACATCGACGACGCAGTACTATGCATGGCCGGCAGGTAGCGGCAGCAAGCTAACAACACGCGACGCGGTGGAGTGCGCCTCCTTAGCCTCCACTGCTATAACTGCGGACGTAGACCCCTGTATGCGCAGTGCAATGTGATAGGAAAGAGTGTTGTGCAATAGACTCGGGAAAAAATATAAGCGGCCAATATCAAAAAACACGAGAACGTGCGTGAGTGGATCATGTCTTGATCTGAAATGAAATAATTAAATTATCACATCCGTAAGCGCAGAAGGACCTGCTGGGAATGCCTCTAATAAAACTTGTGTCATAATCTTTTACTTTATCATTCTACTTTTATATTGTGTTTTTTCACCGCGTGCTTGTGATCTCAATGATTGCAAGCGCTGTTGCACAGACTGTACTCATCCCCCTATATGCCGTATATGTGTATGTTGTAAATGTAATGCGTCTGAAAAAAAGTCTGCTGGAAATTAGCACCTGTCTTCGTTGCCTTTCACGCCCTCCTTACGTTGCGTCCTCCGCTAGATGTTGAAATGACTCAATCTCAACACATGCGATGAAAGGATCACGGAATGGCCCAGCGTACCTCCCGCACAAGAAAATTAACAAAGTTCCCATAAAATAGGGCTATTACCGTTCACTTGGCAGCGCCGCTTCATACGCCGTCATTCTTTTTCTTTATTGTTAACGCGCCGGCAAAGCACGTGAAAAACTGCCAGGATTATGAATTGAATGCCCTTGCGCAGTTGTGTGCAAATACAAACAGCCACCACGGTAAAACTTACAACTAGCAAAAAAATATTTCTTTAGCCGGTGCCTACTGTTACTCGCGCTACAGTGTAAACAAGATTTAAGAGTTATCATTGTCGTCGTTTATATACTAACTTTCTTTCCCAATTTTCGGAGCAGTGAATAGAGAAAAGCGGATTTCGGTATGAGGTTGCCATTCCCTGGCTTTACTGCCTGAGAGCGTCTTTTTTATACCGCCATTGGGCATAAGTTCACGTACTTGCAGTAAAGGTCAAACTCGCTCAGCCGTGAACAACAAAGTGTTCCCTTGGTGTCTCTCTGTGATTCGTTATCCGACGAGGGCAGAGGCTCGGCTTTGCCACTGGAATATCTTTGCATTTACAAAGCCCGTGCTCCACCACGCGTGTTTCGTGTGGCCTGGTCAAGATAGGAAATCCAATAGCGGTTCTAGAGAGGAGATGAACAAAAAAGGCGCTCTTTTTAGTGCAGGTACTAGCGCAGTGCTTTGTGTTTTCCTGGACGCAAAACGTAACCCGGCTTTCTTTAGAAGACCTTTAGATTTATCGTTCGTATGCATATCCAACAGCCTACCATGCGCATCCTATAAAGCCTACTGGTGTAGTTTTCGACTCAGCATTATGAAAAAAAAAGTGAGATTCTGGAGTCCTGAATGCGAGCAGTTCTTAGAGCTTGGAATTTACTTCTATGGCATATCTTTCGTTGTATCGGTAAAAAAAAAGTAATTTCTGGGATTTTACTTGCCAGAAGCGCTATACGAATTTGACGCCGTAGCGGAGTGCTCCGAAAGTTTCGACCATGTGAGATTGTTTAAACGCACTGACAACCAATTTTTATGGAACGTCTTTTCTTGATTGAAATGAAAAGCTTACCGATCAGTGTCTAATCACGGAATGGTACCGCGTAATGCACCGTGAAACATTTATAACAGTTTTTTTCCATCTGCGGCGACTGTGAATTAGGTTTTACGCTCAACCAGGGCTTTCATATTTTTGGGCATATTTTTGTATCTGTATTTACAAAATTTACATTTATCTGTATTTCTGTATCGTTATACATTTGAAAAATGTATTTGTATCTCATTAGCGAAATACGTTTAGGATGCATTGATAGTATCGCGATACTCTGCAGGACTTGGGTATTTCGCTACTTTGTTTTCGAAAATCAGCTGATGTGTTTTAATATTGTGAAAAAAACAATGTGTGCTTTTGCTAAAGCGTGCCGCCTGTGGGCGGTCTCTAGCCGCTAGCCCTTCGTACACGACCGCATTACATACTCTAGCGATGGTCGAAGCAAATTGCGAAAAAATATAACTTCCGTGTTGGTCTTAGTGTACGCTCAGGCTAACGACGAACCGTTAGGTACGCTGAAGTTATATTTGTAAATTCCAGTAGTGACGTTCTAAAGGCACGTACATGGAACCATACACCTTGCTTTTTTTAAACACATGCGCCACGCCTGTACTCCTTTAAACGCCACCGGTCGGCGAGCAAACAGCGGCCAGCCCCCTCCTTCGAGAGGTGGAGCCACGCTGCGTGACGCGCTACACGCAGCGTGGCGCCTAACGGCTGCTATCATCTACAACCAATCTGCGGCGTCGGTGCCCTACTCATGCTCCCGTCTGCTAGAGATTTTTCTTCTTTCTTCGTAGCGTTTCCTATCTATAGTATATTTTTAACAGCCGAGCTGCCTAAGCCGACCGTTAGTCCGTGCAGAACAAACAGAAAACGGTCATCATCATCATCATCAATAATTGGCACGCGCTCTCGTCGTCCTCCTCTTCCTCTCTGTCCTCTTCTTAATTCATCTGCTTCGTTCCTAGAAAACGTGCGCTGATTTGCCTGTCGTGGGTTGAAGAACTCTGATACGCGATCGAACAAGCACAGAGAGAAAGAAAGAAAGAGAAAGACAGATATTCTTTGCAAAAAAAAATTTCTCGGCGAGAACCTACACCAGAACATCAACGCATGACCTCGCGCGGATTTTTTTTCTCTCTATGAACGTGGTTATCATTACCACGTCGACTGACTCATGTTTGTCGAACACACAATGTCTTCAGCATTTTGATCTAGCCAGTGATCTGTAATTGCATTTCTGACGTCGCATTTTACTCGCTCGAAGTTTGAAATCCATGGGTCTTTCACGAACCGCTGAATCATTCATAGCCGACGGCTTAGTTCAGTGATAAAGCCTTTGTTTGGGAGCCCAAATGAGAATAAAATAACGTGTGAGGTGACCACTCGTAGGGCGGCATATTCTGCATATACAGCTTCATTTTTAATGTATTTTTCGCTCAGATAGTCGAGCATCAATGAATACATGTGTAAAAAGAGAACGTGAGGTACGAGTGTAAGAAATTGATTCTCTACGTTGCTTGTCATACTAAATAAAAGCGGCAGGTCAAACGACCCGTTGAACACGGTAGTGCCTTCAGCAAAGTGATCATATCCGACAGTACATTGCAAAATAAAGTGAAATTATGACGCATTTATTACGCAGGAGGTTCATTTCTTCAAATCCGCAATGTATCTTGCCCTTTCTTAGCCACTAGTGGGCACAACTAGCACAAACAAGTTGTGTACACAGCGTATGAAAGGGATAAGATAACTTATACTTCCTGGTGTTGTCACACTTGTGAAGGAAGAGCGGCAAAACAGTTACACATGGCGAAACAAAAGTGTCTTTCTTTAACGACAGTTTGGCCGATCATACTCATAGTGCAGATGGTTCATCATAAAAATAACGAGCCTTTCATTGTTTACTGGCTTGTTTGTAAGGCGCCCTCAAGTGATTAAGCAAGACATTCCCTACCTTAAAAGCGTAGTAACAATAAATATACAGCTGGCTGTCTACGAAGCTCAAAAACAACAAAAAATAAGACTACTGCTTATTTGAACACCGCTGCATTGCCACTAAAGACGCCTGCAGCGGCCATTCGTTCATCTCGCTCCTGTTCAAATAAGGCAGTCGATGCCCAAGCTTTCGCCGAAGAAATGGTGAGCTCTGAGAAAAACTCGGAAGCGACAGGCTGTGTACATCACCTCTTCATTTCCTAAATAGGACGGAAAAGGCCCTCTTTGCGCCTGATACAGCTAACGCTTTGCTTGATTTGTTCAACAGTCGGGAAAGGGATGCTTGTATAAGGTTCTGGGCAATCACATCTGCCCCTGGATTGCACGGCGCCACAGAACGCCGTTCCTCTCTGATCTCTCTAGATGTTTGCCGGAGTTTTGTTCCATTCAACACTGATGCGTTCATTACTGTCGAGTATTTGTTTGGAAACATGAAGGGTTCTGTTGCAGTGCTTTTATTGCGATAGAAATTATATGGACAGTCTCGGCTGGTTCTCGCTGCCGCCGTCATATATATATACATATATATATATGTATATATATGTATATATATATATATATATATATATATATATATATATATATATATATATATAGCCGAGCCTCGGCATAACATGACTGCATCACAAACATAAATGACAGCAAATCTTTGGGCAAGTTGGTGATCCATTATGTGACTAACAGCGCAAAAAAGGACAAGGGACCAGGAAGAAACACAGAAAGCGCTCGTCTGTGTTTCTTCCTTGTTTTTTTTTTGCGCTGTTAGTCACAAAAATGACAGCTCATAACATGATAATCATGATGTGCACGTCATGAACGGTCGGTATGATGAACGGTCGGTATGGTCTCGGGGCGCTTGCGGCTGTTTAATTAAATAGATATATACCAAAACTGGTATATCCAGACATTGCGGTATGATGAACATAACTAACACATGGTACCACGAGAATCGTGAGAGGAATGTCATGTACGGCATGATTTGCTTGCCACGCTCATGGCGCGCACGTGGCCGGTTCGTTAGCTTTGATATTCATGCAGATTGGCATTGCGGGACATGACTGTATGACGAACATAAATTACATATGGTAACAACAAGTAAACAAGTAATAAGTTCACGTGCTACGTGACGCCAACAGACAAAGAAAGAGTGTTCCACACTCGCCGTCATGGCTACTGGCGGCGCTGACTGACGCTCCCACGTTTAAATGTACATATATACCCTATAAAGTGGACGGAGGGATGGCCGCCGCGGTAGCTCAGTTGGTAGAGCATCGGACGCGTTATTCGAAGGTCGCAGGTTCGGTCCCTGCCCGCGGCAAGCTATCTTTTCGTCCACTTTTCTTTCTTCACATTTACCTTACACTTACTACTAAAAACATCCCCTATACTTTCCTTGGCATTATTGTCTGTTAGTGCTCATTAATATTGTGTATAACAAAGAAAAAAGAGCCCTTAGAAAATTAACACTTCTTTCCTTCATACAAGAAAATCATGACATGCATGTCATGTCATGACTTACATGTCACGCTCATGGTGCGCTCGTCGCCAGTTAGCATGATATACACCAAGATTGGTATTGCGCGAAGTGACTGCATGACGAACATAACTAACAGGTGCTAACATGCAAATCATGACATGCAAATGATTTGCGGCATGATTTACATGACACTGTCTTGGTGCGCTTCCGGCCGGAACACTTCATAAATGGAACATCAGGTAGCGTGAAATGCCCCAAGATGGTTTTCCCTAAAGATGGTTTTTCCTCACCGAAAGGGTCTCTCCCGCATGCATGTGGGAGAAAACGGTGTGATTAACAGGGAGTGGCACAGAGTGAGTAGAAACTATCGCTTACCATCACGAGCTTTCTTCTATGATTCCTCGCTGACGCGCCTTTTGGCCCATCGTACATGGTTATCGGCGTCGCCGTTTGCTTTTCCGCTCCCTTTGTTAGCGCAATGGCTGCCGTAAAACGGAAACCGGCTATTATCTGCAAAGGTCTCGATAACGAACACTGTGTAACGTAGAGAAAAGAAATCTGACATCACCCCCACGAACAGCATCCGAGGAAGCACGCTGTGTACGATATTGAAAACAAGGCCTTTTTTAATATCTGGGGTTTAACGTCCCAAAACCACGATTTGATTATGAGAGACGCTGTAGTGGAGGGCTCCGGAAATTTCGACCACCTGGGGTTCTTTAGCGTGCACCTAAATGAAAAACAAGGCCGAACAGGGCTCAGGCAGTCACGCTACGTTTACTGCAAACTGGGACGTACCCCACTCCGTATTTTGTAAAAAAAAATTCACCCTGAAAGTGAAATTAGAAAAGAATGTGACGCATGCGGTGGCATCATTGAAATCAGACACATGCTGGCGGGCTGTCCCGCGACTCTCGCCAACCCCGAAGAAAAATGGCTTCACTGGCAGAAGATGATCTCCAGCTGTTCATATGAAGATCAACTACGGGCTGTCCAGAGGGTTCACAATGGCGCCCTAAGGCTCGGCCTAACGGTGCCGACGTGGACGCGGCCCGCCTCGGTCTGAAAAGACCGGGCTTCACGACTCTTAATAAAGTTTTGTGAATGAATGAATGAATGAATGAATGAATGAATGAATGAATGATATTAGACCAAGATGCACTGGAGGCAGCTGCCTATGAAGATGTTGAAGAGCTCTTTACATCGAAGCCGTATGTTGTCTCGTATGACACGTCGCTGCATGAAACCCACACTCCCTACGAAAATCGCGGAACAATAACAAAAAGTCCCCGCGCAATGTCATTAAGCAGCACTCCTTCGTGTTGTGTATTTTATAGCCTGAATAATTGGCGTCTCAACCCCTTTATCAAACCACCACGACAACACCAGTATTTTCGAAGATAGATAGATAGATAGATAGATAGATAGATAGATAGATAGATAGATAGATAGATAGATAGATAGATAGATAGATAGATAGATAGATAGATAGATAGATAGATAGATAGATAGATAGATAGATAGATAGATGTATTGAAAGTGTGCGTTTTGCCAAGAAATGCCTTGTATTAAGAATAATGGTGAATTTTCGCCTAAGACCCCGCATGGCACCTTACAACTTCCAGCGATGTACCACAATTTCCATGTGGCGACTGCTCGGGAATACTTTTGATTTAATGAAGTGTTGTTGCACAAAAGCTCTTTTGAACCGCATGCATGGTATTCTATTGAATGTGGTGCCGCGCGGCTGCGGCGTTGCGTTGCTAAGGACGAGGACGCAGACCGATAGTTCCCAGTCCACGGCGGCCACATCTTGATGGGATTTTGTTGATCATTTTCATAATAGCGTGCGCACATTGATGCGCAGTACAAACACGAACATAAAGCAGCACTGCGTTCTGGTCGCCTTTCGTTATCCCCGTTCAGGATCTACATCTACCTTGTCGGTGTCTTGTATTGCGCCGTTTTCCTCCGCTGTTTGTCTTTATATACAGGAGTCATGTCGAGCAAGGAATCGCGTTAGCAGATGTAAAATAGCGTGGTAGAAAAGTAAAATAGCGACAGGCGTGACACAATGCGAATAGTGTAAGAGTGGGAGGTGTAAATCTTCCCAATTATTACAAATGGTTCAGCCATAATTCTTTATCGGCATCATCAACACGGCATCAACAAAGTCCACATAGTGGCTCGCAGATGGGTGGCGGGTGCCTCGCATAATGATGAATACTGATATAGACGGACCTTCCCTACTGCGCAAAATTATGATGACTTATGACTGGGTGGGTACTTAGCGAGAGTTCTTGTCATAGTCACCACAAGACAGTTGATAACAGGTTCTAGAAAGGCCGCTCCTTCAGCTTTCGCTGTGACTGTGCTGCGTGTACCGCGAAGGCCTGTCGTTTTTTAAATTCGTTATTTTTTCTCATGACATACGCAGCGCCAGAAATTGGTAATTCGAGTACCCTATGAACATATTGTAAGCGTATTGTATGTATATAAGAGCGTTTCAACGCTCTAATAAGATGGATGGATGGATGGAAGAACTTTATTGTTTGTCCGGCAGATTAACGGCCCGGGCTCAGGTCTCCCATGTCGGGACGTCAAGGCCTTGCCTCTCCGCCGCTTCACGGGCCTGCTGGACTGCCCAGAGTTGGTCGGCGAGCTTGGAGCTGCGCAGAGCGGCTTCCCACCTCGCCGAGAGAGCATCGGGATTAATACGTTTAGCTTTAGCCTCGCATTCCCAGAGCATATAAGACGTATTGAAAAGTTTTATTTCACCCACTTAGACACTGCGAATTGAACTGTGTGTAATGACCGGCTCTCCCGGTCATCTATTTTTGAGGTTATGAATATGGTAGCACATAGCGTGACGCCACATGATGGCGTCATCATAAGACAAAAGTCACTTGGTTAAACCTGGCCGATATCGGAGGACTTGCTCCGACATTTCGTGAGACGTAGAAAGCAGCGATGCCTGCAATCCTGGAGGCAGTGAAAAGTCACGTCTGGTGCAGAACGGTTTCGGGGGACGTGAATGGACTAACACACTCGACTGAGAAGGAGAAGATGACTTTGGCCTTCGAGTAGTTGTCTTAGGCCAATAGATGAGGAAGCATGAGTCCTTCTTACCGCGATAGCGTTAAAGAGCTCGCTTCGCAGAAATTACGGCCTCGCCGTTGTTGATTGTCAGCAAAAAATCGTTGTCTTGTGCGTGGCGGAAAAATTGAGAATGAAGGGAAGAAAATCAATAATTAAGAACTTCGGATTCAGTGGGAATCGAAGCCAGACATTCTGTGAGACAATCAGGTGTCCTACCACAGAGCCACAACAATGTTTGAAACTGCTTCGGGAAAAAAAAACACTACATGATTGCTATGTAGTGGGAGGAGTCTCCTTAACGCATGCAACATTGCTTGGCAGAAGCGTAGAACCGCACCAGGTGTGAAAACATCTCAATTGAACGAGTTTCGGTTTTAAATTACCACCCATTACAAAGAACGTAGGCACAATTAATCATCATTATCAGAAACACAATGAAAAAAGTCGCAGTTTCGCCGCAAGGGCGGAGCAATGGATGCGATAGCAAGAAAAGCGGCCCATGATGGACGCGCTGCTACGCTGCAGAAACATCTGGTAGACAGCGGAAGGGCAAGGTTCTCCCTGCGCAAATAGAAGAAGCGACCGACCTGGCCAACGCTTTTAAATGCGCCTGTTGCGCTCATCGCGCCATCTCGCTGGTAATGAAGAAACGCTTATGAGCGCCTGCCATCTCTGATTCCTGCCAGCGGTAAAGGGTGTATATATCCCCTTCAGGCGCAACGTCCACATATGTGGACGCAACTTGTTTTTGCCAGTTTTTGGGACTAGTCGGAAAGAAAGGGCACGATACATTGCGCATGGCATCAATTGGACCTTCTGCATAGTCAACGTGTCTTGACTTAACCTCAATGTGTGCTAAGTATGACCATAACCAATCACTTTGATGAAGGCACTACAATGTTCGACGGGTTGTTCGACGTGCCGCATTCCAGGACCAACGTCATAAGTATTATTTTTCTCCGCACGAAATGAACACAACCAAAAACAAATTGCGCATGCATTTTAAGCCAACAATTTTCTTATTCTGATATAAAAATGGAACTTGACAGTCTGCAGAGTAATTAAATATTCAATTATTCTCTAATTAAGATTAATTAGCAAAACTCGCACAAAACAGCATATTACTTTATTTTCTTTCTTGGTATGTAATAATGAATGCCTTAGAATTACGTTGTGCGAATTTGAGACATTTTCAGACAATGCATCATAATTCGCGCCTGAAGGGGATATAACGCTCGCCGTCAGCTGCCTGAAGGATCTGCGCTTGGTGGCGTAGTGGTGAATGCTAAACGCTGCGGAGCGAGAGGTCGCTGGTGCGATTCCGAGCTTCAGACGCATTTTTCTGACTTAATTTTCTTTGAGAGTTTATATATATATATATATATATATATATATATACATATATATATATATATATATATATATATATATATATATATATATATATATATATATATATATATATATGTGTGTGTGTGTGTGGTGCATGACGGCGGTGGCAAAAACCAGCCGAGACTGTTCATATAATTGCTAGCGCAATACAAGTGTACAGCTGCGCAGATGCGGATGGTACCTTACGGACGCGTAGTGGGCACTTCCCTACAGCACTTCCAGTAGGCAGTCCACAATAGTTTGAAATGGCCGATGCTACGCGCTCTGACGTTCGTTCCTTTGCCGCACGGTTGAGGCGTCCATCGAGAAGTCTAGCAAAGGCAGGCCAGCGATTGAGAAGACGTTGCCAATGGGGCCCGATTAGGCTATCGCGATGAACTCTTGGAGGTCAAGCTCAAGCGTCCTGCAACTTTTACAGCGAGAGCTGTTATGGGATCATTTCAACGGCCGTTTTTGGCACCGTAGTTGTCCGCCGCCGCCGGTGTCCGTAACCGCTATCGCACGAAATAAGAAAAAAAAAGAAATCAGAAAAAATTTCCACAATGGAACGACGCTCGAACCTGGGCCCTCTGCGTAGGAGCCCATTGTTCTACCTCTGAGCCATGCCGGTGCTTGAAACTGCGTTGCAAAAAGACCCTATACAGGCTTCATGTCGGGAAGGAACCACATTAACATATGTAATATAGTGTGGTAGAAGAGTCAAATAACAACCAGGCGTCACAAAAACGCGAATTTTGTAACTGGGCGTCACACAATGCGAATTGCGCGACGAGTGGGTTGTTGAATGCTTCCAGCCCATTATAAAGGCCTCTGCGATAATTCTTCATCGTCATCAGCCACAGCATCAACAAAGTGCACATAATGCCTTACAAGTGTTTAGCGAGTACCACGGTTCTCCGCAGAATGACGAAAAATTGCATAGTGGCTGCTTCCCTACTTCACAAAAATTATTATCTATAGCGTAGCGGGTTCCTCGCAAGTGCACTTCTATTGGTTGCCAAGGAAGCCCATAAGGCTCCCATGATCCATTTCCTCAGGGTCTCAACAAAGTTAATTCCCTCTCTCTCTGTCTCTCGCTCTCCGTTTCTCCGGTTAACGTATGTTATAAAGGGTGGTGGGACAGTTAAATAACGACCTGGCGTCACACAATAAAAAAATACGTAACTAGTGGGTCGCTTCCAACCCATTAAGCTTCCAACCCATTACAAAGGGCTCAGCCATAGTTCTTCATCGTCATCAACCGTCGCATGAACAAAATGCACATAACGTCTTACAGATGGTGCCTTGCTTCTCCGCAGAATAACGAACAATGTCGTGGTGGGTGCTTCCCAACTTCCCAAAAATTATGTTTTGTTGCGTAGTGGGTACGTTGCTAATGTACCTGTATTAGTAGCCACGAGAGAGTTTATAACAGGCTCTAGAAATGCCGCTCTTCCAGCTTTCGCTGTGACTGTGCTGCGATTCCGCGCAGGCCTGGCGTTTTTTTTTTTAAATGCGAAGCATTTCTTAGCGAACCTCAGGCACTTTGGCCGTTTCTATCTATCTATCTATCTATCTATCTATCTATCTATCTATCTATCTATCTATCTATCTATCTATCTATCTATCTATCTATCTATCTATCTATCTATCTATCTATCTATCTATCTATCTATCTATCCGCCTACGCCTGGGCGCTCTCCTGGTCGTTTCCGTAACTTGTAATATACTAACGTTGGCGTAACAGGGGATAGGGCTGACGCGCTGGAGTTTTGAGTACTGTGGCGGAGCCTGGTGGCGTGCGCCGAAGTTGCTTGGGTAGTCAAAAATGGACGCCGACCGGCGAGTTACGCAGTTCTCAGTTGCTTTAAGCGTTTTACTTAATTTTGCGCCTAGTTTTCAGGCTCAAAAAGTGCTTAAAACGTACGCAGGAACTTGTCCGCTATGCCTGCAGAGTCTGACATGTTTGACGAGCGATCCCTGCTTCAACAAACCGTGCCGAAATCAGGTGGTCTGGGCGACGGCTCTGAGCAGCGCGCGGTCCCGAAGTGCGGTCGCCGCCGTTATTGTTGCGTGGTTAATTGCCTCGAACATGGGGGTAAGGATCCTAATTTGCGGTTTTACTGGTTCCCCTGAAAGCCGTACGAAGTGGAGCGACGGAACCACTGCATACGTGCCGTCCGACGCGTGAAGTGAGTACGCGAGCAAAACGTGGTTTGCAACGAAACGTGCTGATTACTTTTCGTACGCGCGTGCACTCGTTTATATATGTATATAATCCCTGTGTGCAGTCCAGACGGCACGCCGTGGCTGCCGACGGCGATCACGAGGATATTCAGCCGGCATTTCGTGCGAAACGAGAAAAACGATGCCATGAGTCACCCTGCGTATTCCCGCAGGGGCGTCTGCGCAAGCAGGCGTTTGGTGTGTAGCGACACCACGGACCCGAGCTAACGGGGGGGTTTCGACCCCCTCCCACGCCTAGCCGTGCGTGGCATTGCCGTGTCCGGGGAAAAGGGGATCCTGGGGGTTGAGCCGACGCCGGGTGATTGGACCTTTAAGGCTCCCCGGCAGAGGCAACACACCCCTTTGGCCCCGGCTTCACGTAGACGGCACCCCTGGGCTGACCCACCCAGGGGAAACCGGCAGTCGCCTTTTCCTGTCTCTCTCTCTCGCCTCATCTTCGTCTTTTTCTCTCACTTTTAAACTTTCCTGTCTACTTCTCCCTTCTCGTTACTTCCGGAGGGGAGACGCGAGGAGCGCCGAGTAGTGCGGACGCGCAAGAATCGGCTCCTGTTCCTTCAATGGTTTTGGTGGAATTTTCTGGCAAAATCCTGGACAGTTGTTCAACATTCGACGCAGTTTGTCGCAAGGAACCAGCCGATACTGGACTTTGGTCGGTAGGTGAACTTTTCGACAATTTGTGCGACTTTGAACTCCCAACTGCGTTGTTCGTCGGCTCACTCTAGCGAGCGACGCTGAACGTCGACGCGGCGGCCGTGGTAGGCGCAGGCCTACTCGGCTTGGTGGGGCGAAATGCCCGAAGTTGAAATGGTGGAAGGGGTTGAGATCGACCCTGAAGAAGCAAATTGCCCCGGCTGAACGACGGCAGTGGGCAGAAACAAGAAGGCACAACCGAAGACTCCGAAGTCGACGGTCAGCACGGAGAATCACACTGGCTGGAACGGCGGTCGCCGCACGGCCGCCGCACGGCCGCCGCACAGAGCGCGATGAAGCAGCTTGTGAAAGCCTCAAGACTTCCGAAAATGCCTCGGGACCATATACGCATCATCGTCAGACCAAGAGGAGGCCTCGACGTCAAAAAAGTCTGTACGATCCGACTGGCCCAGGCTATGGCCATGGCAGCGGCCTTAGCCCCGGATGAAGTGGGTGAAGACATCGTCTGCCCCAATGCCGCTCAAAACATACTCGTCGTTTCTACGCCGATGAGAAAGAATGCGTGTGCCTACGCGGCCGTTCAGCAGATACACCTGAAGGAAGGCGTGTACGACGTGGCAGCTTACTTGGCCGCCTCGGACAACACATGCAAGGGAGTCGTTCGCGGTGTCGACGCTGACTTCAGCGATGCCCAGCTGCGGACAATGATTGTTAACCGACGCAACCCGACGGCGCTCGAGGTGAGGCGCATCAAGACTACTACGACTGTGGTGGTGCTCTTCGAAGGTATGAAAGTGCCGAACCACGTCATGTGTGGCTCAGGCATGCTGCCCTGCACACTATACAGAAGACAAGTAGATGTGTGTTACAGCTGTGGAGATTTGGGACATCGCGCCGATGTGTGCCCGAACCCAAGCAAGAAAAAGTGCAGGGGATGCGGTCTAGCCTCCCCTGCCAGCGATCATCAGTGCACGCCAGAGTGTACCATTTGCGGCGGTCCTCACCTCACCGCCGACCGCAAGTGCAAGCAGCGATTTCAGCTGCCCTACATAGTACGGCAAAGGAGACGCCGGCGTAGGCGCGCCAAGAAGTCACAGGCGTCTCAGGGAGAACGTTCACGTGACTCCAGTGTGTCAAGTGCGACTGGCCGCGCGCGTTCGCAGTCGCCATCGGCTCGTCAACGCAGCCTCTCTAGAGGACGCCCCCGGACTCGCTCTAAGGGACGCTCCCACTCCAGAGGGACCTTCACGATCCAAGGGGCGCTCCCAATCCCGGGCGCGCACCCAGGAAGGACCTACGTGGGCCGACCGAGCCAAGCAGAATACGGACAAGGGGCCAAAAAAGGTAACGCATGTAACATTGTCAGAGCATAAGGAAGACGCTAGAGTAACACAGCTTTTACAAGAAAACGCTAGCCTCCGGGCAGAAATCGAAAAGATGAAGGCTGATTTCGAGGCTTTTCGGAAAGCCAATCTTCAGCCAAGGCAACAGCCCTCTTCGGGTGAGGAAGAACCGCAGGCGCGTCCGGCTAAACGCAGGGCCACCACCTCGCAGGAGGCAGCCGAGGAGACTGCTACGGGGGAGGCAGCAGTGCAACGCTCGCTGGAACGTATACAAAAGTCCCTTAATGAATTGATCAAGAGCAATCAAACTCTTCTTTTTAGAGTCCAAGTTTTAGAAAACGAGCGGACTAAGTGTGCCGAACCAGTTAATATGGGACGTCACGCCCGCGTCAACTAGCGAAGCTTCAGGCAGCGTCCTAGGGTCCTTGCCAACTCAAAGCATTCACAATGGCGGGTCACACTAAAGAACTGATCATATGGCAGTGGAACTGCGCCAGCTTTCAGAGACGAAAGGCCCCACTGCAACAGTTTATCGCGACACAGGCGAACAAACCACACGTTATCTTATTACAGGAAACCAGATCTGAAATTTTGTCCTTTCCAGGTTACCGAGCTATCTCGGTAAACGGCGATGGCAGACTCGGTCTTGCGGTTCTAGTTGTAAAAAAATGCTCTTTTCAGGAGCACAAATTGCAATTGGGCAACACGAGAGCTGAGGTAATGCTTATCGAAATCATTCCCAACAACTGGCTTAAGAACAGCGTTTTCATTCTTAATATTTATAGTTCTCCGAGAGACCGTCACCAGGCATTCTTGTCGATTTTAGCCAAGGCGGCGGCCAAAGCGAAGGATGCTCCACTCGTGGTAGCTGGCGACTTTAACGCGCCGCATCCGGCGTGGGGTTATGTTACACACTCCCCTAAAGGAATAAATCTACTTCAAGCGGTTACAAACTGCTCTCTAGAGCTCGTTACGGACCCACAGTTTCCCACGCGCATCGGTACTTCAGTGTCGCGCGACACCACACCGGACCTGGCCTTCGTTAAGAACACCACCGGAGTTAGTTGGCACAATAGGCAAGAAAATCTGGGCAGTGACCACTTTATTGTAGAAATTTCTATGCATGTTAAGGCAGCTCCCCTTAGGGCATTCAGTGTAGTTGACTGGGATGCCTTCCGTAAACGCCGGGGAGAGGACTTGGAGGAGTACGAGTCCTTCGAGGACCTTTTAAAGAAACTGAAAGAGGATGTTCAGGCTGTTACTAAAATAGTCGAAACGGACCTCAAAGTCAATAGGATGGATGCGCACCTGGCGCACCTAGTAGAAGCCAAAAACTCCTTACTCGCCAGATGGCAAACGCAGAGGCTCAATCGGAGGCTGCGTAAGAAAGTAGCGCAATTAAATCGTGAAATCGAAGCGTATTGCCAAGAATTGAGCAGGCAGCAATGGAACGAGGTTTGCTCGGCTGTAGACGGACAGATGCGCGCGGGAGGCAAGTGGAACCTCCTGAAGCAACTGTTAGACGACTCACAATCAAAAAGCAATCAGTGCCTAGCGATTGATCGTTTAATACACGACCTTAAGCAGGAGTGCTTATCAGACGTAGACATACTTCAGAGCCTAGCTGACAGGTATCTCCCCATAGGCCCTTCGGGGCACGAGGACTACCCAGAGTACAGAGGTGACCCTACGGAGGAGCTCGACGACCCAGTCACTAAAGCGGAAGTGGTAAAAGCTCTACAGGAGCTAAACGGGCGCTCGGCGCCCGGGCCGGATGGCATCTCCAACAGACTACTGCGCAACCTCGATGATAAATCAATCGAGAAGCTTACTGAGGAGATCAACGGTGCGTGGGAGACTGGTCGGGTCCCAGAGACCTGGAAAACAGCCTCTGTAGTGTTTATCCCGAAAGCAGGTAAATCAGTCACGCCCGAGAACCTCAGACCAATCTCGCTCACGTCCTGCGTGGGCAAGGTGGCTGAGCACGTACTCCACGACAGAGTAACGCGATACATCGAGGAGCGGGAACTGCTCCCGTCTAACATGGTCGGCTTCAGGCCCTCTCTATCGACGCAGGACATCATGCTGCTTATCAAAAGGCAGATAATCGACGTGAGCACCAGGGATGTCAGAGGTATTTTGGCGTTAGATCTCGCCAAAGCCTTCGACAACGTCGCACACAGATTCATTCTGGAATCCATCTCGAATCTAAACTTAGGAAAACGCTTCCACGCGTACGTAAGCTCCTTCTTAAGGGACCGTAAGGCCACGATTAAGATCGGCCAACTAAGATCCCAAGAATTCAAGTTAGGGGCTAAGGGCACTCCACAGGGCGCAGTGGTCTCACCGCTGCTTTTCAACATAGCGATGAGAGGTCTCTCAGTAAGACTCGCGAGAGTCGAGGGCACGAACCATGCGCTCTACGCGGATGACATCACCGTTTGGTGCGGTGGGGGGTCCGACGGAGCCGTGGAGAGTGCCCTTCAGGAAGCTCTGGATGTCACCGAAGAGTACTTACAGGGAACGGGACTTTGTTTGTCACCGTCCAAATCAGAACTCCTGCTTTATAGACCAAATCGAAGGGGCATGAGACACTCTACCCCTCTCGACGAGATTCCCATTAACCTATATGCCAAATCTGGTCAGATGATCCGCAGGGTAGACTCCGTAAGGATTCTAGGTCTAATAATTCATGCAAAAGGAAGCAACATTCAAACTGTTGCCCGTCTCAAGGCAAAGACGGAGAGCATGCTCAGATTAATCACAAGAGTATCGAACCGCAGAGGTGGCCTCAGTGAGAGCAACCTCCTGAGACTGTACCATGCATACCTGATGAGTCACATAAATTATGTCGCATCAGCGCTCAACTGGTCCCGCTCGGAGGAGGCAAAAATTGATGTGCTGATCAGGAAAAGCGTCAAATGCATACTGGGAATTCCGATCAGCACTAGCACAGAAAGGCTTCTCGAACTAGGTGTGCACAACACCCTCACGGAGGTAATTGAAGCACAAAAAACGGCTCAAACCGTCCGCCTCTCGTCTACGAAGGCAGGCAGACGCATATTGAAGTCTGCCGGTCTGGCCCCCTTGGCCATCGACGAGAATGCCAGCATGCTCTCTCACACCGTTAGAGAGACCTTTCAGGTTCTCCCTTTCCCTAGGAATGTACACCCCCAATATAACGTGGCCAGGCGCAAGGCCCGAGCCCGCTCTCTCATCAATTTTACGCATCAAAGCTTTCAACTAGTTTCTTACGTCGATGCTGCCCAGTACGGGCGCACAGATTCATTTGTAGCTGCTGTAGCAGACCCTGATGGGAGAATTATTAATGCAGATTCGGTAAGACACATCACGGTGTCTGCGGCCGAACAAGTTGCCATCGCGCTCGCCATGACCGACCCCTCGCGGCCTTACATCTATACCGACTCGAGATCAGCCATACTAGCCTTTCGATCTGGTTTACTTTCGAAAGAGGCGGCGGCCATAATCAGACACAGGCCACCTGATGCTTCGCATACTATCGCATGGTTCCCGGCGCACATGGGAAACAATGTACATCCCAGCAAACCCAACCCGAATGAACTAGTTCATGACCAAGCGCGAGGTCTCACATTCCGCGATGGTCCCGATGCGCTAGACAGTACGGGTTGTGAGCACGACTCCGACCCATTGCTTTCTTTTCACGAAATCGTTAAGCACTATCAGCTTGGGCGCAGGAAATTCCCCCTCCCACACCCCACGCTCACTAGACCCCAGTCTTCTACGCTCAGAATGTTACAGACGGGATCATTCCCGTCGAGAGGTCGATTTAGCCACTTTGCTCCAGACATCGACCCACACTGCCCTGAGTGCAATGCAGAGTATTGCTCGCTAGCACACATGCTCTGGCAATGTTCTGCGTTACGAAATGCGCCTTTTAATAAACAAGAGGACTGGGAGGAAGCCCTCAAAAGCGGCGATCCCCAGGAACAACTAAGGGCTGTCCAAAGGGCCCGCGAACGGGCGGAGGTCCATGGTCTTCCGGTCCCAACGTGGGCGCGGCCCGCAACTACGAGTTTGTAGTTCCTTTGGACCTTAATAAAGTTTGTTGACTGACTGACTGACTGACTTCCGATTTTTCCTGGCGGCAAGGGTTAACCGTGTGTGGCTCCCAACCTTGGGTAGACCATATTAGGTTATAGTGACGGCGTACTGCTGGCGTTGCGCAGACTTTTCACATGTTCTGCCACGTCCCCCTGTTGGGCTCCGTGGTGGGTGGTAGGCGCCGTTGCCGAACAAGCGACTTTTTCCATGGGACCCTTGAACCCCTCTTCCACCGATCGTGCCCCAAAAAGGGTACGCACCGATGCATCTGAATTCTTTTGGCCCAAAAACAACGACACTTTTCCGAAATACCACGTAATTCACTGTGAACAATCATCCGAAAAAGCTAGAGCCATTTCACCTTTTCTTGTTGCTAAGTGCTTGAAAGACACCATAGGAACGGGTTATAAGGCCACAAGGATGGCAAGCGGGGACCTACTCCTCGAATTAAAAGACAAGGAACAGTACATTAATCTGTCACATCTGGTCGCGTTTGGAAACATCCCCGTCTCTGTGAGCGCGCACCGGACCATGAACACTGTCAAAGGTGTAGTCTCCGATGAGGACCTGATTGGCCTCAGCGAGGAAGAACTATTAGATGGATGGAAAGATTCAAATGTCACTCCAGTCCAAAGGATCAAGATAAGGCGCGACAACACCGAAATACTGACCAAGCATTTGATACTTACTTTTGCCTCCAGCACACTACCCGAGGCCATAGAAACCGGCTACGTCAAGCTTGCTGTACGACCTTTCATACCAAACCCGCGGCGATGCTTTAAATGTCAAAGATTTGGTCACGCGTCTCAAAGCTGCCGAGGGCAGCTCACCTGTGCAAAATGCGGAACGACGGGTCATTCTGTTGATGACTGCGCCGGTGATGGGACTCACTGCGCGAACTGTGAAGGTGATCACCCTGCGTACTCCAGGGCCTGCCCGGCCTGGAAGAAAGAGAAAGAAATACTCACGATAAAAGTAAAAGAAAACGTAACGTTCCGCGAAGCACGACAGCGAGTTTCATCGTCATTTCCAGCAAGAACGTCTTTTGCCGAAGTGGTGCGACGGGGGGCAGCACCACAACGGCCTATCGCGTTTGCCCGGACCGCTCGCAGCGTGCCGAGACAAACGCCACCCGCCCCCATGGTGGCAGCAGCGAAGGCTGCCCCGCCTACTCTGAATCTGACCACACCGGCGGCCACTACAAGCTCCGGCACCGTAGAGGCCAAGGAGAGCACATCGCCCTCCGGCTCGGTGGCGTCCAAGACTTCGTCACACCAGGCGAAGTCCCCACCTGCCAAGCCAGAGATGCCGGCGACTCCAGGGTCGTCGGGTCTCACGACCACGCCTCGCCAGGCGAGGTCGGACAAACAAGCCAGCAGCTCGCATACGCGGGCGTCCAGTGCCTCAAACGAGGCAATGGACACAACTCCGGTGCCTCTGGTACCGAAAGAGCGGCGTAGCTCCCTGGAGCGCGCTAAGAAAACCAAAAAGCCGATAATGGGGCCCGACGACGGCCCTGCTACTTGAGCTCTAAATCTCGACCTAAACAACAACCACTTCTTCTCGTACACACAGCACTACCTGACATCCAATATGGAAGCACAAATTATACAATGGAACGTGAGAGGACTGCTTAGAAATCTCGACGATGTCCAAGAACTCTTACACAAACATACACCAAAGGTGCTGTGTGTACAAGAAACACACTTAAAATCCAAACACACGAACTTTCTACGCAGCTACATTATTTTCCGGATGGACCGGGATGATGCACTCGCGCCATCCGGGGGTGTAGCCGTTATAGTTAATCAAGGAGTAGCATGCACACATTTACCACTTCGAACTTCCCTTGAGGCAGTGGCTGTTCGAGCGGTTCTTTTGAACAAACTCGTCACCATTTGCACTCTCTATATACCTCCACATTACCAACTGCAAAAACATGAATTTCAGTCTTTAATAGATGAGCTCCCTGAACCTTACCTTGTACTTGGGGACTTTAATGCGCATAGCTGTCTATGGGGTGACTCCCGCTGCGATGCGCGAGGTCGTCTAATTGAACAGTTCCTTTTCTCTTCCGGCACGTGTCTCTTGAATAAAAAAGAGCCACATACTATAGCCTTGCGAACAATACCTACTCGTCCATAGACATCAGCATCACATCTCCATCACTTCTGCCCCTTCTAACATGGAAAGTCATTAATAATCCCTATGGAAGTGACCATTTTCCTATAGTTCTGAGCACCCCAATAGTCAATGTATGTCCTCCACAGGTTCCCAAATGGCAAATTGACAAAGCCGATTGGGAACAGTTTCGTAAAATGGCTCTCTTAAGTTGGACCAACATGCGTGCTTTAAGCATAGATGAAGCTGTCGACTACTTTACAGCTTTTTTGATTGATGCCGCAACGAAATGTATCCCACAAACAGCTGGACTGCCCGGCAAACGACGTGTGCCATGGTGGAACACCGAGTGTCGAAACGCGCGCAAAAAACAAAATAAGCATGGAGGCTGCTTCGGGACTCGCCGACAGCCGAGAATCTGGACAGTTTTAAAAACATAAAGTCACAAGGCAGGAGAACTCGCCGACAGGCAAGAAGACAAAGTTGGCAGAAATCTTTATCGGGAATTAACTCATATACACAGGAGGCTAAAGTCTGGAATATGGTTAGTAGGGTAGCAGGCCGACAAGCACATTCACTTCCCCTAGTAAACACACAAGGTGACAGCTTGGAAGACCAGGCGAACTTCCTAGGTGCACACTTCGAACAGGTGTCGAGCTCGTCACATTACACGGAAGCTTTCCAACGATACAAAACAAGAATCGAAAAAGAGAAACTAGAGCGTAAATCCATAAAACACGAAGCATACAATGAACCTTTCTGCATAGCTGAGCTACAAGCATCGCTTAATTGCTGCAATAATTCCGCCCCAGGCTCCGACCGTGTTGTGTATGAAATGTTGAAACACCTGCCATTTGAAACACAAAAACCCTCCTTTCCCTATATAATGCTGTTTGGTTTTCCGGTGAGATCCCCTCGGCCTGGAAAGAAGCCATTATTATTCCTATTTTAAAACAGGGCAAGGACCCATCCTCCGTTGCGAGCTACAGGCCCATTGCACTAACAAGCTGCCTGTGTAAACTTTTTGAAAAGATGATAAACCGCCGACTTATACATTTCCTCGAAGCAAACAAATCACTTGACCCATACCAGTGCGGTTTTCGAGAGGGTAGATCTACCTCTGACCACCTTATCCGTATCGAGGCACAAATTCGCGACGCTTTTGTTCACAAGCAATTCTTCCTTTCGGTGTTCCTCGATATGGAAAAGGCCTACGACACCACATGGCGCTTTGGAATATTAAGAGACCTGTCCCACTTAGGTGTACGCGGGAGAATGTTAAATATAATAGAGAGTACTTGTCCAATCGAACATTTCGTGTTCGAGTGGGCAATGTCTTGTCCCGAACATTTGTCCAGGAAACTGGAGTGCCGCAAGGTGGTGTCCTGAGTTGCACACTTTTTATTATAAAAATGAATTCCCTACGTCTGTGTATTCCACGGAATATGTTTTATTGCACATATGTCGACGACGTGCAGATCGGTTATAAATCTTGCAACCTTTCAATGTGCGAGCGGCAGGTGCAACTTGGTTTAAACAAGGTAACCAAATGGGCAGATGAGAACGGGTTCAGCCTTAAACCGCAAAAAAGTACTTGCGTATTATTCTCAAGAAAGAGAGGCCTACATCCCGATCCAGACATTGATCTGCATGGTCAGCGGCTACCTGTGAAAACGGAGTATAAATTCCTCGGCGTAATTCTAGACACGAAACTAAGCTTCATATCACACATAAAGTATATAAAAAACAAGTGCATAAAAACCATGAATATTCTAAAGGTATTGTCACGCACTACGTGGGGCAGTGACAAGAAGTGTCTGATGAATCTTTATAAAAGCCTCATACGCACGCGCCTAGATTATGGGGCGATAATATATCAGTCTGCGACACCAAGCGCGTTGAAGATCCTTGACCCTGTCCACCACTCGGGCATTCGTCTTTCTACGGGTGCTTTTCGCACCAGCCCCGTGGAAAGTCTCTACGTCGAATCGAACGAGTGGTCGCTCCACCTGCAGCGATCTTACATGTCGTTTCTATACTATCTCAAAGTGAACGCAGACAACGAACACCCCTCACACCCCACAATTAATGATATATCTAGTTCTGCCCTTTTCGACCACCGTCCTTCGGTGCGACAGCCTACTCACTTCGTGTGAGGGGCTTAGCTGAGGAAACGGGTGTGCCACTTTCCGAACACTGTCTATTGGCTCCCGCTGCACAACTACCGCCGTGGCGGTGGCAGCTTATAGACTGCGATCTTTCTTTCATGGAAGTAACGAAACACGCGCCTATTGCACATATCCGTACATACTTCCTTGAACTACAACACAAATACACTTGTGCAGAATCTTTACAGACGCCTCAAAGTCCAATACTTCTGTGTCTTACGCAGCCGTTGGGCCATCCTTTACGGATTCCGGTATTCTACACCCTGAATCAAGCATCTTCACGGCAGAAGCTTACGCGATACTTGCGGCCGTTAAACACATTCAACAATTAAAACTACAAAAGGCAGTGATTTACACAGATTCTCTAAGCGTGGTAAAAGCTTTAAAAACTCTGAAAAGACACAGAAACCCCGTCTTTGTCTCGCTGTATTCTCGCTTAAGCACGATCTACGCACTCGAACAACATGTCGTAGTGTGCTGGGTGCCAGGGCACCGCGAGATTCAAGGCAACGTGTTGGCGGACCAGCTAGCAGCATCCGCCCACGAAAACAGTCACAATACATCCTTAGCTATTCCCCACTAGACTTAAAACACTTCCTGAAAAGAAAGCTTAGAGCCTTTTGGCAGACCACATGGGATATGCATACACGAAATAAGCTACACGTTGTCAAACCGCATCTAGGTAATTGGCCGCCAATATCAAAATCACGCCACACAGAAGTTACACTCTGCAGACTTAGGATGGGTCACACGTACAGTACACACACACACCTTCTGTCCGGTGGCGAACCACCTTTGTGCGATAGATGTGGGCAGCCACTCACTGTCCTTCACGTCCTCATCCAGTGCAAGGAACTCGATGCTATCAGAAAAAAACACTTTTCATTACCCTACCGACAGAAATTTCCACTTCATCCTTCAATGTTCATCGGTAGGGACCCGCTTTTTACATATCAGTCACTGTCTGCTTTTTTAAACGATGTACAGAGTTTTCATGTCATATATCAAGGTGAAACGTAGCACGGCCTCTAAGCGGAGGTCGCTGCTGCGGGGAATACATTAAAGACAGCACTTGCCTCGCGGCCCTTGGACTCAAGGGCATTGACGAGGCATTCGTGCTGATGTCATATCTTCAGTTTTCTTGTTACGACCACTTGTCATTCATTCCACTACACATATTTCACGTCACTGTCATGATTTTAATATATATATATATATGTTTTACCCGCCTTTAGCGCGAGGAATTTTAAAGCCCCTATACAGCTACTTAGCGCAACCATTGTTCCCATCCTTTGTCCCATGAACTGGCGCTCTTTGGCCATCAATTGGCCCTTGCGCCAATAAACACCACATATTATCACCCTGCGTATGTGCCTACGATTTTTCCGGCAGCTTACAGCCGGCTGCTTCCAGCGGCCTGCTGTAAACATTGCGCGCCGTCGCTTCTCGACCGCCACCGCACGCTGACAAAATTTGACGAATTCCCTAGAAGCAAATGTTGAAAATTACGACCGTGCATGAAAAAAAAGTGTGTTTGCGACTGAATGCGGCAGAAAACGGCACACGACGCGAATGCGCTCATTCGGGCCGCCGACGGCTAGCCTTCGTCCTGCACCTTTCTTGATTCCGTTTCGTCGTGTAATGCAAATCATGTCGGCTTTCTTAACAGCAATCTTTTCGTTTATGCACTGTCGTTAATCGCGCGAGCATGCCTCGTAAAACTTAACTCGAGTTCAACGTCGTACGAGATTCGCTGCACTTGCGAGTTGCAGCGCGCCGAAATGGTTCCTTCAATCTCCTGCACGTCGTAAACATACTTGACGTTGACGAGCTTCTTGCGTTTACGCAGATTGCTTGGCCTGAAGAACTCAGGCACGCCAGAAACTGGCCGAGATCCAAAGCGCAGCACAACCGACAGCGGCGGCTCCATTGCGCATCTGAGCTTATAGTGCTGCATGCGGCCGCCTGTCTGACTACTCGAAACCAAAGAACTTATCGTAGGGGGCGCTTTTTAGCACCGTTTTCGCAGCGCCGCCTGGGCAGCCAGTCAGGCCTGTCAGTGTATAACGAACACGATTCATTGGTAATGACATGAATAACGCAAAATACCTGTCGCGTACGTCATAAACCCTTTTCTCTCAGTCACGTGTGGCGCATACCCGCATACCAGAGTTCATGTTTTGCGGGTATGTGCCACAGGTGATGCACAGTCTCAACCAACACAGTAACCGCGAACACACACATTAACACGCAAGGAAAGGGATAATAATAATAGCAGGGGGTCTATGTCCCAAAACCACGATATGATTATCAGAGACGCCGTAGCGAAGGGCTTCGGAAATTTCGACCATCTGGTATTCTTTAACGTGCACCGAGATCGCACAGGACACGGGCATCTAGTATTTTGCCTCTACCGAAATACGACTGCCGCGGCTGGGATCGAACTCGCGACCTTCAGGTCAGCAGACGAGCACCCTAGCCGCTACACCACTGCGGCGGACGCAAGGAAAGTAAGAAAGCTAAAGGCATAACAGCCCCGGAAGACACTCAACTATCATCCACTCGTCCACGTGGTCCGCAACGAGGACCACGTGGATTACGCCAGAACCGGCATCAATGCTTCCTACAATGAATCTGCCGAGAGAACCAGGCCTCTCATCATTACCGGTGACTTCAAAATTGCTTTATGAAGACCCAACAACGCCTGGTCCATATACTGCGTGAAATACGGCTTGGATATGAACAGGGCACCAAAAGACTTCACTGCCACGTCCAGGACAGGAGGCATCATAGATCATTTCATCGTAAGAGACATCCAGGATTTGCACCAGCTGTTCTGCACCTCGAACTTCGCTACACATAGAACCCTCGTAACCGAGATCACGAACGGATGCGATTGCCAAGTCCGGTCCAGCTGCTGGTGTTCACTGATCACGGTGAACATGACCTTGTTCAAGAACTGTCAAGAACCCCTTCTGCACATACACACGGGTTCGTGAAACGTGCATGCCTTCTCCGTCATAACCGACAAGTATAAGCATAACAACTGTAACGCAACTGTAACAACTGCAACTGTGGCTGTAACGTATGTGCAGTGCGCCTGCGTGTGCCCTTCGGCTGTGCATATATCTAAGGAAACTTTCCTGAATGAAGGTTAGTTGCGAGTAACGCCTGTCCTGTGCATCGGCGTTCCTTCTTTGTCCTGTTCGGATTCGCGCTATGCAGTGTTGAAGGATAGGAGCACTACATGTCAGCTCACCGCGTCTTTTGTTGGTAACGCACAAGTTGCTGTTGGCATCCTTACGCAACTGTAAACAACTGGTTACATTATACATATGCGACTCTTCAGTATATAGGTGTGCGTATACCACTTCCGCATTTCTCTAGCGTCATTCCGTAACGTTTCGCTCAATGTGAAAAATCACGCCACAATCCCGCGCATGCTTCGCATAACACCGATTCTCATGGTACGTGAGATCTGCCGAATTTTTCTATCAATTACTCTTTTTCTTGTGGAAAATATTTTCATCCTACGCAATGTGGGGAAATTAACAAGACACAATAATATTACCAATAGAGGATGTATCCGATTGTTTGTCTACTCAGTGTTGTGCAATTTCAGTTTAGGCGAGGAATTTCACGCGAGTATTTTTATTCGGAATACTTGTATTTACCTAAGATTACGGAGTGAGATAGCTGAAACAGGTTGGTCGCAGCGCTAAATACGCAAGTGACCGTTAATACTGTTCGAAAGTACTGGTCGGTTTAGAAGCCGACACATCCTATACAACGCATGGACGTAGTCTTGCTAGCGACTGCCTCATGGCTTCGTGACTAAATCCGCACAACAGTCTGCATGATGAATTTCCTATGTAAATGTAGGGAACGTTCAACACAAGGCCTTCAGTGAAACATTTCATCTTGGCAGCGCAAAGGGGAAACAAATAGATAACGTGAAGTCTTTAAAAATTTGGGATGAAAAGACTGCCTGCTTGATGGGTGCGCAGTGATGGTAGCTTCAGGAGGTCGCTGTTGCGAAAAAAGCTCGGATCTGAAGTTCGGCGAAAGTAATTCCCAAAGGGACAAGCGACTTGAAATTTCCAATTTTCTACGAACCTCTGTTCCTAGATGAGTCATCAAGCTATGACGACGCTCCCGTCCGCACCACTTTCGTGTTCGTGCACCAAGCCTAGCCCCCAGCCAATGTGGCCGGAAGGCGCGTTGCACTTCCTCCAAAAATGCGTTTGATTTATAGAACCGATGTGAAAAGCGCTTTAGCCATTGAAAACTTTCCGATGTCAGGCGGGTCGATGTGTCTTCTTCATGGACTGACGTATCGGACATGGGCTGATTAAAGGCGTGGCCTTGCCAAAGACTTGTGTGAGGAATTTTACCAAGAAAAGAAAAGAAGCAAGCGCACAAGATGGGATATGTGAAGAGCTCACACACGATTGGCTGTGCTTCTGCTTCGAATTGATTGAAGATGGTTTTAAATGTACCTGGTTTGCTTCTCAGTGTGTTAACTAGTGTATGAAGCCAGCTACGCTGAGGAGGAGGAGGAGAAGAAAAACGGAAAGACAGGGAGGTTAGCCAGTTCTCAGACCGGCTGGCTCCCCTGTGCTGGGGAAAGGGGAAGGGGGAGTGAAAGATGATAGAAAAGGGATGTTACAAAAAGAAAAAGAAAGAACAATAGTACGATAAACGACACTGCTTAAAGTCTGTCTATGAGATTAGTTTTGCGCAAAAAGCGCAATAACGCTTTCAAAGCTTTCCGTGCCGAGGATGGTTTCGGCCAGTGTCCTAAGATCTTTTCCTCCGACAGTTGACGGTTGTCAAGTCTATTTAACGCTTTGGACAGTTCTTCTCTTGTGCACTGAAGCGAGGAACACTCACAGAGAAGATGGGCGATTGTCTCCTCGCAGCTACAGTTATCACATGTCGGGCTGCTGGCCATTCCAATTCGAAATGAGTAGGCCTTCGTGAAGGCCACCCCGAGCCACAGGCGGCACAGGAGCGTCTCCTCAGCTCTAGTATTCCCGACGGAAGACGGAGCTGTAGATTCGGGTCCAAGTTGTGAAGACGGGCGTTGGTAAATTCCGTCGAGTTCCACTCTGCCAGTGTCAGTTCACGTGCATGGAACGAAGCCTTGTTGCGGCGTCCGTTCTTGACAGCGGTATAGCTGCACAATGGAGAGCATCATGGGCAGATCGGGCAGCCTCATCAGCACGGTCATTTCGTAGATACCGCAATGGCCCCGGTATCCACTGATAGATTAGGCTGTGGCGCTTCTCAATGGCGCGGTGATGAAGCAGTCTTATGTCAACGACTAACTGTTCATTTGGTCCATGACGATATGGGGACATAATGCACTGGAGCGCTGCTTTGGAGTCAGAGAAGACTGACCATGCCTGTGGCGTTGCTTCCACTACGAACTCTAGAGCAGCACGGATGGCGGTGAGTTCTGCAGCCGCCGATGATGTCAAGTGCGACGTCTTGAACTTTATGATGACGAATTTCTCGGGTATGACCACTGCCCCTGCTGAGCTTGTAGGAGAAACTGAACCGTCAGTATAATGTGAAGGCCGTCCACTGTGTTTTTCATGCAGAAACAATAGAGTGGCTTGCTGTAGGGCCAGATATGACGAGTGTTTTTCTTTTGTATACCGGGAATGGTTATCAGGGCTTCCAGTGGATGTAGACACCACAACGGCAACGGCGATCTTGCTGCGTGCGTGAAGTTCGTGGGAATCGCTGCGCTATGCGAAGCAATAATTCCGTTGAATGCAGAGCGTGGCCTAGCAGCTGGAAGTGAGGCGAGTGGTGTGATGGAATCCGGGCGGCATGTCTTATGTGCATTCTTAAGCATCGACGCGGATGCATGTTGTGATGGGGTGATCACGAGCGATGACGACAGTCGCTGCTGTGGACGCGCATCTGGGAAGCCCAAGGCATATCCTCAGTGCTTGAGCTTGAATCGACTGGAGTACGCGTAAGTTTGTTCTTCGGGTCCTGCCCAGTACAGGTAAACTGTAGCGCATGAAGCCGAGGAAAAGTGCAGTATAACAGTTGAAGCATCGCTCGTACAGATGCACTCCACGATTTTCCCGCAAGAAACCTTAGGACGTGTGTGATCGTGGCGAGCTTCTTTTTCATGTAGGCGATCTGGTGGCTCCAGGACAAGTCGCGATCTATGATTACTCCCAGGAAACGGTGGGTCTTCACGTAGCTGATCGTGCGCCCATTGATTTTGATGGACGTATGGGGCCATTACCTTGCGCGTAAACGCAACCACTGAGCATTTTCAGACGACAGTTCCAGTCCCCGTCCTTGGAGGTAGTTTGCTGTCAGTGTAGCCGCTCGCTGAAGCCTGGCTCGTACGTGTAGACGCGTGACCCCTGACGCCCAGATGCAGATGTCGTCTCCGTATATTGACAGATGCACAGACCGCGGAAGAACGTCAAAATTAAGGTTTGCGGAATAATTATGACAGGCGATGCTTCTTTAAGGTAGGGTATAAACGCTGAAGTTCCCCTCCATTCAGAGGCGGCCGTCACGGAAATAAACAAGCCTCTGTAGTCCCTGTCTCACCTAACTCCCCCGGCTGGCAACCTTAACAGCTCCACTTATCAGCGTCAGTAATTTATGGCATGGTGCACAGTACCACAATGGACGTTAAACAGGTAAAATGTCGCATTCAATGCAACGTTAAGTCAATTTCAGTGTCTGCACAGTTGCTTCAGTTTGCAATTCCCCCCCCCTCCCCGCTTCACCTTCGGAGAGAAAGAGTGCTTCGTCTCTTGCACCAAACACGACTCGAGAGGAGCGCCCTCGACTCGTTGTGATATCTGCATTGATACGAGCCCGACAACTTATTGCATATAGCTCGTTTCAGCGATCTGGAGTGAGCCGAAAATGTTGAGCAGCTGCTTAAAGACATATCAATCGGAAGAATGAAAAGTAACCGACTGAATCCCTTTAGAGAGTGTTAACAGCGCATACGAGATTAGGAAACGGAATAAGAAAAACAGCAGCAAACTGCGCTTCCAAACGGATCCTTAGTAACTCGCCCAAGGTTCATCCCTTACAAACCTACAGGATATTTAAGATGTTCGTCATTTGAAAGATTTCTCCGTGCTACACCGTATACTTCAGCCTTAGAAATATTTTAGTAAACAATTACTGTCTGCCAAGATAGAACTATAGTAACTGCCGTGGTTACTACCTCTATTGAACCGTTACTCACTTTTTGGTATTTGTTTACTACATGCGAAATCGTCGTTACCAACTAATGCCTTATGTTAGGAAGTGTAATAATATCCAAATATCACATTTAAGAGAACTTGCTGAGCAAAATATGTCCCCACGTTTTGTCTTAACATTGGCGGGCCGCCATGTCTAAACGCTCTTGTGTTATTATGAAAACGCTGCAGTAGAATGTAAAGAAATATGCGACAAGTGCTGCATGAATCTTAGTAGGCAATTGATATCCCAACAAACTGTCGAAACAGGAGGCTAAAAGTGCATGTCTCGTTTTCTACCAGACGACATTTCAACCACAGAAATACTTCATTGCTGTGTACGATAAATTTCGAGAAAGAACTCGGCAACAGAAGAATGCTCTTGGCAATATTTGCGCTGAAACACAGGTACACAAAGAAGAGCACGTATGGACGTTCGCTTAATCGCTGGTCCTTCTCTTGAACTTTTTCCTGTGTTTTTGCGCGAATATTGTCAAGATGAACTTGTTTCAACTATGGTGACTAGGAGTGTTCTAAGAATGATCTTTGTCAACCAAAGAGTGAACGAGCGCTGCGGGCAGTTTGACCACCGGATTAGTGCAGACGGTGTGGTGGTCCGGTAACAAGAAAGTAAGCTTCGGCGGCTGCTCCTCGTGGAATGTTGGCACACACAGCAGACGCCAGGAAATATCGACCGGACCACGGGGACTGGGCCCTCCATCTACTGCCAAGGCTTACGAGAAGTCTATGCAACCTCGCACATACTACGTCCAGAGAACGCATATAAGCGCTGCGCATATCGGGTCTTCTTACTCCTGAAGAAGTAGCTGGTCAGACTTTCAGGCGTCGGGTATTTTAAAATATACTGTGCTTACAGTTTTCTCTTTTCCTTAAGGTTCTGTTACTCCCAGTCAGGCCCATATGTCTGTCGAATGTTTACCCTTGAAGCCAATTTTTGAGTAATTGTGGTTCTGTAGTGGTAGTAGCTCTACGAGCAAGGTAGTGGTTGTGATTGCAGTAAAGGTACCCACTTGTAGTGCTTTTTTTTTTTTGCAGAAGCCCTGGCAGAAGATAAGTTCGCGTGAACATGGTGGTTTGGAGTGATGGAAAATCGCCCAACAAGGAATGTCGCTGTAGCCAACGTTTCTACAAGTGGATATTTCTCCGTCAGGGCACACAACGTAGGTAATGACTGTACCGTGTAAGTGTCACTGTAGTGAATTTATTTTTACATGTAAGTTTCTATCTGCAGTCACTACATAGCTAATGAATGTTGTGAAAAGCATGTGCTGTCCTAATCAAATACACGTACTTCAGCCGCATTTCTTTTTCAATTTATTATATCTCCACGAGCGCCTGAGAAATTTTTTCCCTGTGCATACCCCCAAGCTTCTGTACAGTGCTGCCTGATATTCAGTTTACTAGCACATGCATAGTTTTTTTTTTCTGTCGACCCCTTCAGAACTGCCTTTTCTGTTACCTTTCACTTTATTATTTCACAAAGGAGCGTAATTTTTAAAAGAAAGGTACTTCTCAAGGTTCTAGCTTCTGTGAAAGTTTTTATGGTAGATTCACGTTTTTTTTTTTTTTTTGTTTACCTGATGTGTAATAAGTTCTGAAGCAAGGGGCAAAAACATCTTTACTTCTCCACAATGAAATGTTCCGTCGTACATTGTAATCGAACGCCGCTGGGAAATTGATATTGCGCATTTATCCGCGACTTGTAATTTCTTATTAGGATTCCCATTGTGACCCATTGAAGTCTTTTCATTACCTCCAGCCTTCACGAAGCTTTCCGCTGTACGGCGGGAGTCGGAAAGATAAGGTTGACTTGGAGCATCCCAACGGCGCATTGGTTAAGTCGCCGTCTATATTGATCAGCGCTTGAGAAAGGGAATCAGTGTTCTCCCTCCCCACTGGTTGTACCGAGGCGAGGCCCTGAGCTCCGTGTCACCACAGCGAGTTCGATAAGTCTGCACTCCCAACTTGCACGGCCGAAGGAAATCGCGGCAAACGAGGCGTCAAACAACGACCGATAGATGAGCTCATACAGCCCCGTAATCAGTGTCGATGTCTGACAAACTCCCATACCATGTCGCTACACCTCGTTACGTAGTTCTACTTGTCTTGATACCGCCTCACTGGGAATCCGCATCAGGCTACTATTTATTGGACCAAAAGAACGGGGGTGTCGAACTTGGCGGAGAGGCGAGAAATCTCACTACAGCAAAAGCGCCTCTTGTACCGCACCCTTTCCTCTTCCTGCTGCAGTGGAGGCGAGAAGACGCATTACGTTTCGTCTAATGCAACAACGAGAAGAGGGCGATTGGATGACTGTTTAACACGCATCTGCGGAACCCACTTTTTATAGAGTGTCTTACATCGACTGAGGCATACAGTACTTTTTCTCTCCGCTTTACAGTGCAGCCGAGTGCCGCGAACACAACAGGTATTTTGGTTTTAAATCGTTTCCTTAAGTGTTCTGACTTGGTGGCTCACACACACTATGCGTCGGAAATTAGGCGAGCAAGAAAGGCAAGTAAAAATTCCCGAAAAAGTAATTAAAGCGGCATCGCACCAGGTGTGCCAAGCATGAAGGAAGTGTGGAGCTAGGCGGCCGTCTTAGTTCCTCTTTATTTTTCTCTTCCTTTCTTGCTCTTTCTTTGTTTTTCTCTCATCTCTGTGTATTTTCTATATCTTTTTTCTCTCTGTTTACTTCTATTTCTTTCTTTCTCTCTCTGTATCTTTTTCTTTCTATTTCTTTCTCTTTGTATCTTTCTTTCTCTTTCTTTCCTATCGTTGTCTCACTCTATCTCTCTATTTCTCGGTCGCTTTCTTTTTCTTTGTCTCTTTATCTCTCCGCTTTTCTTTCTCTCCGTTTCTCTACTTCTGATTCTCCATATGACTTTTCTCTGTCTTCCTCCTCATTTCTCTCCCCCTCACTCTCACTTTCCTTTTCTGTCCCCTTGCTATACGATACTGTACAAGCCTATTGTTAACCGAGTGCACCTGGTTAGCGGAGTGGTTAAGACGCTCGCCTTCGAATCATCGATACGCGGGTTTGATTCCCGCCGCCTCATGAGGCATTTTTTTCGCTTAAGTTTTCTCTTTCTTTATATCTTTCTCTGTTTCTGTCTCTGTTTCTTCCTTACGTTCTTTCGCTATCTCTCTACTCGTTATCTCCTCTCACCCATGAGGGTTATTATAGGCCACGCCGGAGAAATCGTCGCACGTGTTTTGGGAGCGATGAAGAAGATGACTGAGAGAACGCAGAGAGCGATGATGATTGCGTCTGTTCGCAATACCCGGCGCAACGAAAAGCTTTAAGAGCTCCGCTTTAAAATATTAAACTTCGTACAGACCATGACTAAGGCAGAATATGAAACAGCTAGACCGAGAAATTGACTAAGAAAATACTTCTTATTCGGCCGTACGGTCACCAACAGATGCGCTTGTATCCGTGTGGCAATGAACAAGCAAGGAAACTGATGCACGGAACAACGGGAGTGAAGATACCTTTCAATAAGCAATGTAATAGTATACGTTTAATGATTTTAAGTACGGTGAGCGACGGGACAGCAGTCAGTTCCCAAAACGGAGCCAGCACGAGCACGAGCAGCAACCACAACAGCCATCTTCTTCATCGTTTCTCTGCGGGTAACCGTATTTATCGCTACAAATGTAATTGGTCACTTGCCTTGTGGGAATCGAGCGCGCCCTCCCCTTTTGGGGCATCGTTCTCCAGCTAGCGTGCTGTGCCGGCCTCGCGCGACTCGATCGCTGGGGACCGCCGTTAAACGGCGCATGGCGGCCGTGGATACAACGTCAGGCCTTATTCTGTGGCGCAAGCCACGCTTTCCTGTCCCCGGCGTTCGGACGTCCGCGCATCGTGTTTTGCACGGCACGCTAGCTCGCATCACTCTGCCACGCCTGTCCTCATTAGCCACCAGTGACATCACCCGGGTCCCATCTCCACCGGAGCTCGCTGCTGTTTAGCGCTTGGTTGCCGCAGCAAAGGCATTTAGGCCTGCACTTGTCTACTACGGTTAGGAGGCAGGAGGTGCTTTATGAGAAGGTAGGAGGTGCTTTATGTATGATATATATGTATATATTCGGCGACCACTTTTAATGTAGAAAAGCGAAAGTGTGTAGCCTCCTGCTTATTAAAAATTGATAGATAAGGCACTTGATAAGCCCGTGTACTCTAAGATGTGGTGCATATACATTTCCTAAGATGGGGCACAGATGTATTTTATGTCATCCATACGTATCATTGAATCGCCGGTCGGTTTTCGCAGATACTGTGCGTAGCATACAAGCTCGCAGTCCAGCTCTTTCTTTATGTAAACTGTTTATCCATGATATGAGGTGGCTCCCAGTCATTGCATCCACATATTTTGCTGCGTCAACGTGATGCATATATACTCTGTATGGGGGAAGGAAACGCTATCTTTCGTGGTTTTCAAAAAATTTAATTGAGCGCATTCGTAGTTTAATAGACGCATTGTGACTATTTTTTCTGCGGGACCAGGATATGTTCAGGCATTTATAGAGAGTGGGTGTTACTTTCTCGTGCGAAACAGCGCTTGAGTGCGAGCTCACGAGTGAAGCACATCGTAAAGCATAGTATTATAAAGAAAACAGTAAACACTGTTATTGTTCCAAGAGCTGTGTCGTAGAATAAAATAGCTGTACAATAGGTTCAGAGAGCTCGTAATACTTTAAGCGATTCGATTATCACTGAAGTTCAGGGGATTTAAAATGTCTAATTTTAAAGGAGGGGGGGGTTATACTCATTTAACAACGACTTCCAGTTCCCATTATTTGAAGCACCTATAGTACTACATCTGATTTGTGCTTGTTCCCGGTGTCGTTTTCTAATTTCCGACATTCAAGAGTAGGTTGCTTCTTAGTTAACCACAAACCTCATTGAAGAAGCATAAAACCTTGCTTCAGGAAGCGAGCCAACTTCAGAGGCCACAAAATAGGTAGTTATTTAAGCGAAATCCTTAGATGCCTCATTTAACGCGAACATTAACGAGCGTCCCGCGTCGGCGTCCCACCCCAGCGGCGTCAATACGAGTGACGCAAAAAATCATCACGTGATGACGTCCCCATATGACCTTAAAATGGCATGAAGGTCGCGAGAATTTGCGACGTCAATATGGCGTAATCATGACGTCATGTACGGTGCCGTCTTCATGACGTCATCGTATGACATCGATGCTTGGTCAAAGGTGGACCGATCTCGGAGTCAGTGCAAAAAAGTTGAGGTGCAGGAAAGGTTACGACGCCTCCGATCTTGGAGGGATTGTAAAAGCACGTTAGTTGCAGAAAGCTTTAGGAGTGGGGCGCGGGAAGTTCAATGCATCGACTTGGGAGAATAAGAAGATGGCTTTCGCGTTCGAAGTCGACTAAGGCGGATGCGTAAGATACTCTGTGAATTGTTTTCAAAGAGAGTATCCTTAGAAGTTTGAAGTTTATTCAATATTTAGTACACAAACAGAATATAAACATTTTAGTACAGAAAAAGGTCCCATAGTGTAAACACTGTAGGGGGACCTTTTATAAAGGTAGAAAAAGTAACACTATTTAACAGCAGAAACGAAAACAGTAGAATATTCATAGTACGAAGTATTCATAGTACAAAACGGCCATGCGAACAGGAATATAATGTAAAACATAAAAAGGATAGGGGTAGGGAACTGTAACATAATAAGAAGTAAACATGTCATAATGACAGAATCGATGTTGTGTTAAGAACTGAACTGAAGCAAAACTGCTAACCGGCCTAGCTGGAACGAATTCATTGTAGTACTTGCGCGAAAACAAACGGGGACGAAGAAAGGAGACACACGGACAAGCGCAAGGAGACACAGACATTGCGCTTGTCCGTGTGCCTCCTTTCTTCGTCCCCCTTTGTTTTCGCGCAAGTACTACAATGAAAGCGTTAAGAACGCTAAAGAAATGGTGTTTGAATGACGAAACCTAAAAAGCACACTTAATATTATACGGCAAAGAATTGCAAAGCTTGATTAGAACAAAAGCTATTCCTCGATAACCATAGTTAGTTCGTACCTGAGGAAGTAAAAAGTTATTTGAGGAAAAACGGGTAATGTTCGCATTAGAAAGGTTTTGGATGATAATACATTTCAGAAGGGTGTGGTACTTTACTACTCCATAAGCGAAAACGTATGCATTAAATTTGTTCAAGCTGTCAGTATAAGTAGGTTTAGTTCACGGTACAAATTAGTAACATTGGAGCGTCGGTTTCTCCAGGTGAGAATGCGAATGGCTTGATTTTGTACATGTTGGAAGGAAGAGAGATGACAGTTATATGTTTGACCCCATGAAGCAATGCAATAGTTAATATGACTGTGAATGAATTCATAATATAACGTGATCAAAGTAGTCAAATCAAAATAACATCTAGATTTTAGTAATACCCTAATAGCATAGGATGTTTTCCGCGGCAGGTTTGGATATGTAAGTTGAGTTTTAACCGGGAATCGAGCTTAATTCAAAGGAAGTTGTTGCTGGGATAGTTTGTCCATAACCTTGAGGTACACTTCCGGCCTATACTTCTCGTAAATGCCTAGCCAATGAGTGCCTATTAGAGAAGTTCGGCGAGTTGTGAACGTCGACATTGCGGATGTCAAAACCTGTGAGAGATAGAGGGTCTAATGGCATGTTGGGGATGTATGGACTGCGGATTCAGCGATTACCCAATCATCTTGATTGTACTACGTGTACTCAACTACGAACTCGTCTTGACGTGGAGACACACTCTTAAAAAAAAGGGTGTCTGTACTGACTACCTTTGGGTGGTAATCGCCTCGCTACACATATGATGACCTTTTGGGGTGTCAAACGACTCCCTTCGTTCTTCAGACCAACGACTCCCTTCTTCACAATTTGGGGTGTCAAACGACTCCCTTCGTTCTTCAGACCAACGACTCCCTTCTTCACAAGCAGAGAGTCTACGTTACTCCCAACGCAGGAGTCTACGTGACTACCTTTTATTTCCCGCTAGTACCTCTAGGTAGTCAGGGTGACCCCTTTGCCATGGTAACGCTGACCCCCACTGGAGCGTTCCTTTGACTCCGTTGTCCTTAAGGACAGTGGTGTACATGACTCCCCTGGCAAGAGTCAGTGTGACCACTTCGTGGTACTCAATGAGACACTCTGCAACAAATAATGCGTTTATTTTTCTTCTTGGTCGATATTGATGAAACTTGCTGAGTTTAGGTCTACTTATGTGGTGATTTCAAATATGCAATTATCTGGAAGAAAACGCAGTTTTTACACATAAAATTTCATGTGTCTTGATGAGCAAGCCTTTCCAAACTTGGAGTACAAAGTAAATCGACATATCGCTATAGTTAGGGGATAAAAACTGTATGCAATAGTTTTAAAGGAGTTTACTGCGCTGTTCTGGCATAATGTTCATGAACCCACTAGCCCACATACGAACTCGCGTTTTAAACCCATTTGAGTTAAAAGTTACGTAATATTGAACTCTCGTGAGCGAATCACCAGCTAGACATACACTTACTGGTCAATGTTCAGCATACTATGACTATGTTAAGTGGGTTTAGGACATGCATTCTGGTTATGTTGCATACAGTTCCCATTTCATATTATTGTGATATGCTTACTTTGTAACTCGTGCAGGCCTAACATGGCACATGAAATGTTTGATATACTTAACACGACATATAATAGTAGAAAATATTTGCATTTTCAAATCAGCCTACAAATACACATAAACTAAACAAGTTTTATAGAGATTGATCAAGAATTTCAAAAGAACTTCAAATCAGAGCGAACACCATTAGGGTTTTTATCTGACAATCGACGAAAGTTGGTGCCGCTACCTCTTGTTACTCAACAAGGCACTTCCACCGGGTTTACTCAAACAGGAACACTGTGGTGGATGCATGACAGCCGCAACAAGTTTTGTAGCAACTTTACAGTGCTGCACTCGATTCCTCTGGGGGAAATAAAATACTACTCGAAGTTATATAGATGAGTCTCAGAACAATTTCCGCTCGCGTAAAACAACAAAAAATGTTGATTCTAGAAGAAAGTAAGCCATGCAACACGGAAACAGAAGAGATGCGGACAGCTCAAACGCTAGCGTTGGTTTGTCTGTGTCTTCTCTTTCACGTCTGCATGCCTTCATCCTATAAACAAACTGAAATTTCTGCGATTCGTAAAATTATTCTTTGAATCGGTTTTAAACACTTCATGCCATTTCATACATGTTCACATTGTAATGACAACCTACTGTTTTATCAGTAAGCACCTAAACTATAGGCACAACATCCTGCGAATAATGCGTAGTCCTTAGCCACGTCACCACAATTGTTAAGCATTTTATATATATATATATATATATATATATATACATATATATATATATATATATATATATATATATATATATATATATATATCTGTGTGTGCGTGTTTGTTTGACATTTTTGAGCGCGCAAAAGAACAGGGACGAAAAACGACGCGGACACAGCGCTGACTTCCAACATATGCTTTATTTTCTACAGTGGTACATATATATATATAGACAACAAAAAGCAACGCACGCAGGTGCATTGTACAGGAACGCTTCATGTAAAACCACAAATAAGTATGCATGATAAGCAATCAAACAACCTGATACTGGATTTTTTTCTTCTTTAAGAGATCAAGCGGTCATTCCTGACTACCACTATCGTCTAGTCACCCTGTGGGCCTTGCTTAGAAAGTCTAGTTCTTTTTGGATAGGTCAATTGAAGGTGCACTAATGCACATGTCTCCCAAACTTGCAATCTTCGCCACTTCAATTATCTCGCGTGTTGTTTGTGCCTGGCTCCTTCCTGTCGCAGTGCACTGCGAATACATGTGATCGCACCCACACTTCCTGCAGTGGAAAGCCACATGTCCCACACCTCCAGTTCGCACGTTATTTGCGTGCTCACGCAGCCTGTCATTGGCACACCGTCCCGTCTGCCCTATGTATTTCTTGCCACAGGACAGCAGTAACTCATAAACGATGTTGTTCTCACATTTAACAAAGCTTCTTTGTGCTTTTTTTGGCACCCTGGGTTTTTCAGAACCACTGTAGGAGGCCTTGCACAGATTATAAAGCTTGTTTGGTGCTGAAAGGACGACTCTTACGTTGGCGTTGTTTCCTATCTTTTTCAGCCTATGTGAGACATCGTGAAGGTACGGTATGACGGCGCATTTCTGCTTGACAGGCTCCGTTTCTGGTGAAGCCTGCTCCTCACCCTCGCGAGCATGTTTGACAGTCTTGAGAAGACCATCCGCCACAGATGTGACGACATACTGAGGAAACCCCGCCTTTTTCAGGCAGTCAGCTTGCGCCTGGAAACTACACGAACACTTGTGAGGACATGAGCGGCGAAGCGCATTCATTAGGGTTAATTTTGCAATACCCCTTTTAACTAGCTTGGAGTGGCCCGAAGAAAACGGCAGAAGCGGCTTATTGGCCCTAGGCTCGTACGACCAGCAGACCTGGTCTCGCTCGAAGAACATTCGTAAGTCAAGAAAACGCAAGGCGTTGTTTTGCGGCATTTCATGCGTGACTGCGAGCGGTTGCAGGAAACGCGTGAACAGATCAAGTACATTTGAAGAATCATTGCCAAATTCGCCTGGACTTGATTCTAGAAAGACAACGTAGTCGTCTACATATCTAAACACCTTCTTTACATTTGTGCCTGTTACTAGAAACTAGAAACAGAGCTAACAGGCACAAATGTAAAGAAGGTGTTTAGATATGTAGACGACTACGTTGTCTTTCTAGAATCAAGTCCAGGCGAATTTGGCAATGATTCTTCAAATGTACTTGATCTGTTCACGCGTTTCCTGCAACCGCTCGCAGTCACGCATGAAATGCCGCAAAACAACGCCTTGCGTTTTCTTGACTTACGAATGTTCTTCGAGCGAGACCAGGTCTGCTGGTCGTACGAGCCTAGGGCCAATAAGCCGCTTCTGCAGTTTTCTTCGGGCCACTCCAAGCTAGTTAAAAGGGGTATTGCAAAATTAACCCTAATGAATGCGCTTCGCCGCTCATGTCCTCACAAGTGTTCGTGTAGTTTCCAGGCGCAAGCTGACTGCCTGAAAAAGGCGGGGTTCCTCAGTATGTCGTCACATCTGTGGCGGAGGGTCTTCTCAAGACTGTCAAACATGCTCGCGAGGGTGAGGAGCAGGCTTCACCAGAAACGGAGCCTGTCAAGCAGAAATGCGCCGTCATACCGTACCTTCACGATGTCTCACATAGGCTGAAAAAGATAGGAAACAACGCCAACGTAAGAGTCGTCCTTTCAGCACCAACAAGCTTTATAATCTGTGCAAGGCCTCCTACAGTGGTTCTGAAAACCCAGGTGCCAAAAAAAGCACAAAGAAAGCTTTGTTAAATGTGAGAACAACATCGTTTATGAGTTACTGCTGTCCTGTGGCAAGAAATACATAGGGCAGACGGGACGGTGTGCCAATGACAGGCTGCGTGAGCACGCAAATAACGTGCGAACTGGAGGTGTGGGACATGTGGCTTTCCACTGCAGGAAGTGTGGGTGCGATCACATGTATTCGCAGTGCACTGCGACAGGAAGGAGCCAGGCACAAACAACACGCGAGATAATTGAAGTGGCGAGATTGCAAGTTTGGGAGACATGTGCATTAGTGCACCTTCAATTGACCTATCCAAAAAGAACTAGACTTTCTAAGCAAGGCCCACAGGGTGACTAGACGATAGTGGTAGTCAGGAATGACCGCTTGATCTCTTAAGAAGAAAAAAATCCGGTATCAGGTTGATTGCCTATCATGCATACTTATTTGTGGTTTTACATGAAGCCTTCCTGTACAATGCGCCTGCGTGCGTTGCTTTTGTTGCCTATATATATATGTACCACTGTAGAAAATAAAGCATATGTTGGAAGTCAGCGCTGTGTCTGCGTCGTTTTTTTGTCCCTGTTCTTTTGCGCGCTCAAAAAGTCAAACATCAATTACCAACTTGCCGATGCTACGCTCTCTCAATATATATATATTATGTGTGTGTGTGTGTGTGGTGTGTGGTGAGTGGGTGTGTGTGTGTGTGTATGTGTGGTTGTGTGTGTGTTGTGTGTGTTTGTGGGTGTTGTCATTCCATGCCAAGTGTTCCCAGCAGTGGCGCCTCGCACATCACGAGATTTTGTGCTGATAAAAGTTGTGCCTTTTTCCTGTGCCACATGGAGTATGTGGCAAATACACTTTTGGGTCGAAAAAAATTTTGACAATCATGGCAGCCCCCGTCGAAATTCGGCTTCTATTTATTTAAACTGTCCCTCTAGAAAAATGTGTATAAAATCCTATTTTTGTGTGTTGAGCTACGGAAACGCGCTTGCGCTATCACAGAGGTTCTGTTTAGTTTGTCCCATTCATTATTTCCGATTTTTTTTGTGTTTCACTACCAGCTACGTAGCTTTCAAAAACTACAAAATCTTCAATGTTCGTGAATTTCTTGAGCTATTGGCAACTCACCCTAACCAATATTAATCAATAGCCTGATTTTCCAGGAAGTGTATTTTAGTACAGAAATGTTTAGGGGTAAAATAGACTTCAAATCTTTCCGAAAAAATTGTGATATTTGAGAAAATGTACTATTGTCACATGTTTGACCGTATTTTCATACTGATGCGGTCAAAGTAAAAATCCTCGTCATGTGGGTTTGATAGAAGACTTCATCGTTAAGTAACGAAGAAAGTCTAATCAAATCATTTTTTTTGTTTTAAGGAAGAAAATAATTTTTGAATTTGGCCCTCCGATCGCGCAGTGCATTTCATTTTGCTGCCACTTCGCCGCAAAGCACGTGGTCGCCCTTACAGCTGACACTCGTCACAGGCAGCGGCCAGATGCGAGATGTATGTCAGCGGCTCGTGAGTGGTCGAAAGTCTTGTCGCGCTGTCAGGGCGACGAGTAATGAATTTGCGTTACAATGAGCATTGCTAGGCGGGCCCAATGGGAATATGGACGCCCGAGAGCAGCATGTGGAGTCGTTGGCACTATGTCCTAGAGGGACGTCTGCACAACTAGCATACACATACTGAAAGAAATAATGCACACTGTACACACTTCTTTCTCAGGGTATACATGTTTGTACAGACGGCCTCTAGCACAATGTGCCAACGACGCCATAGGCTGCTCTCGGGCGTCCATACTTCCCATTGGGCCCGTCAAGCAAGCTCCATTGTAACGCGAATTCATTACTCGTCGCCCTGACATCAACGTGACAAGACTTTCGACCACTCACGAGCCACTGACCATACATCTCGCATCTGGCCGTTGCCTGTGACGAGTGTCAGCTGCAAGGGCTACCACGTGCTTTACGGCGAAGTGGCAACAAATGAAATGCACTGCGCGTTCGGAGGGCCAAATTCAAAAATTATTTTCTTCCTTAAAAGAAAAAATGATTTGATAAGACTTTTTTCATTACTTAACGATGAAGTCTTTTATCAAACGCCGCATGACGAGGATTTTTTACTTTGACCGCATCAGTATGAAAAATATGGTCAAACATGCAACAATCGTACATTTTCTCTAATTTCACAATTTTTTTTCGGAAAGATCTGAAGTCATTTTACCCCTAAACATTTCTGTACTAAAATACACTTTCCTGGAAATCAGGCTATTATTAATATTGGTTAGGGTGAGTCCAGATAGCTCAAGAAAAATTCACGAACTTTGAAGATTTTTTGTAGTTTTTGAAGCTACGTAGCTGGTAGTGAAACACAAAAATTAGGAAATAATGAATGGGACAACTAACAGAACCTCTGCGATAGCGCAAGCGCAGTTTAGGAAGCTCAACACACAAAAAGTAGATTTTATACACATTTTCTATTAGGTACAGTTAATAAATAGAAGCGAAATTCGAGGGGGTGCCAGGACACCGTCAAAAATTTTTTTCGAGCAAGAATGTTTTGCCACAATACTCCATGTGGCACAGGAAAAGGCACAAATTTATCAGCAAAAGCTGCGATGTGCGAGCGCACGTCTGGGACACTTGGCATGGAATGACCCTTAAATATAAGAGCTAAGGAAAGATCACGAAGGTCCTGATACTGTAGGAAGGCATTGACACACGACATACGTTTTAGCCATGATGCTAATGCTAAAACGTACGTCGTGTGTCAAGTACCTTATATATATAAGGTATGATATATAAATATATCTATTAGCGGTGGTATGGAGAGTTCTGTACAGAACTGAAATACAGAACACCGTCCAGAAATACAGCGAGACACATTACTGTCAAATGCGGCAATATACTAGACTGGCATCAACATTAGCATAGCCAGCAGTCAGTTTTATGAATAGGAATCAATGGCCAGCCATCAAGCACTTCTTTGCGACATCCATTACATATTTTATGTGGCATACAGCGCAAAACATGCAACATGTGTAGTTCTCATGTAGTACAGGATTTCATGTAGTCATCTGAGATACAGGACCCCAATAGGTGACACAGCTTGCGTGCATGAGCTTGGCAGTGTCGTGTTCCCAGACCATGTCAGGGTCAGGTGGCATTCTGGCGAAAGGACAGCAGGTTGCACTGATTCGAGACCACTCACGGCCAGACCTTAAGCGTGGCTATTACGAATTCTTGGACACGCTTGACTACCTCGAGACACGAAGTTTCCAAGAGGCTTCCTGGTCAATGCAGCTGTAGAGCTTCAATGTGCAGTCTTGAAGCAACCTGAAATAGTCAAGTGCACAAAAAAACACATGATGACAGACAGATCGATCACCTTTTAATCTGACAAGGGCAGCGCTCACACACCAGATTCATGAAGTGTCATGGCAATGAACAAAACCAGGGAATACTCATAATTTTGCTGTACTTTGAGGGTCTGTTACTCCCTTAGCCAGCTGCAACTGTTTCCGCTGCATGACCTCCGTACAATTAGAAGGATGTTTTTTTTAGAGAACGCATATTTCTTATCAAAATTGTATAATAGTCACGCTCAATAAGTTTTCCGCGCACACACTCTATGTCAAGAAGGAAATAGTTTGCTGCAACTAAAATGGCAATGAAGAGATTAATTAACAAAAACTCATTAATTAACTTTTAATTCCTGACCTGGAGGTAGTTGTTTATATGAGAAAGTTGTATCGCGTGCCAATTTATGGCATACACATTTTTTTTAATCGCGAAAGTTACACGTAATTCGTGATATTCATCCTTGAATTTCAAGGACGAAATCGAAACTGATAGCGCCTGACGTGCACGAAAACGTCGATTCTCTGTTACGTAAGCTCGGAGCTACACGTGAAAAGAAGGTGATGATAGTTTAATGAAGGTGGGCCGAAGCAGAATGTGATCAGGAAAATCTGCAAGCATTCAGAAATACACAAATAAACAGCTTATTATTTGGGTGCGATGTGTGGTACTTATCTGTAACATAGAAAGAAAAAGGTTGATATTACCTGCCGTTTCGGATGCGCGCAACTCGAAAGAAACAAATGAGCACCAAACGCCACATGCAAAGGTAAGGCGATCCGCTGACGCAAGTTAGATGACTTGCCAGTTTTCACGAAAAGGTACGACCACGACGCGCCTTCATTCAAGTTTCGTCACTCCCTTGTCGCGGGCAGCTCCGGTCTGACGTAACAGAAAAACCGCGTTTTCTGTGTGCCGGACACGATCAGTTTTGATTTAGCCCTTAAAATTTCACAATAAATATCTCGAGTTACGTAAAACTTTCATGATTTCTGAAAAATGGGTATACCATAAAGCGGCACGCACTACAAATTTCTAATATAAACAACTGCCCTCAAGTCAACAAATAAAAATTAGTTAACGGGTTTTTGTTATTTAGTCCCGTCAACGCATTTTTTGTTGCGGCAGAATATTTCCACCTCGAACTAGAGTACTACTGGAGCGTGACTGTCATAGAGTTTTTTTATAAAAGATATGTACTGTCTGAAAAAAAATCACCCTGTATAGCATGGCAGCAGTATTTAATAATAATATAATTGTTGGGGTTTGACGTCCCAAAACCCACGATAAGATATGAGAGACGCCGTAGTGGAGGGCTTCGGAAGTTTCGACCACCTGGAGTTCTTTAACGTGCACCTAAATCTAAGCACACGGGTCTAAACCATTTTTGCCTCCATCGAAAATGCGGCCGCGGCGGCCAGGATTCGATCCCGCAACCTGCGGGTCAGCAGTAGAGCACCATAACCACTAGACTAGCAGTATTTTAACGAAGACCTGTAGGTCGCGGGATCGAAGTCGCGGCTCGGCGGCTGCATTTTCGTTTGGAGGCGAAAATGTTTGAGGCCCGGTGTACTTAGATTTAGCTGCACGTTAAAGAACCCCAGGTAGTCGAAATTTCCAGAGCCCTCTACTACGGCGTCTCTCAATCATATCGTGGTTTTGGGATGTTAACGCCAAATGTTATTATTAGTTTAACGAAGGAAAACGGCCAAAATGTGTATACCAGCTACACGAAATATGGCGAATGTACGACAAGACTAGGCTTGCCTTCACTGCCTTCTTTCTGTCGCATCATTGTGAGCGTGCCCTCTAGTGCCTAGCTTCAGAACAGCTGCACGAAGGTGGCAGCTATTCTAAAGGCCTAAATGTGCCATTTTTTCTTCAAGATCTATATCAACAGGCAAAGGTCTCGTTTTTCCGTTTGTCTGGAAGGACAACCCACCAGCCAGCGTTGACCAGTATAGAGGGTTGGGAGCAAACTCGGGCAAACTGTGCAGCACAAACATCACCTCAAACCTCAAACAATCGAGGGTGATGAGAAGCGGTCAAACAAAAAGGAACAGTGCTGAAGTGACTTATATACATATTAAAAACAACAGCTGATTATGGCACGAAATTGGGACAATTAAGGTGCATTGTAAAAGAATGTCAAATGAGGTACCCTGCTGTAAAAAGTGCTAAATATTCATTGCAGACTATGGCGAATAGAATTCAAATAGGATACAGCGAAGTGTTTCGAGGTATAATGACGAAGCACTAATTGCTTAGAGATTTATGAGCGAAAAGCACAATGCGATAAGCGGTGCTACATAGTGGGAGATCACGGATTAATTTCAACTACCTGGAGTTCTTCAACGTGCACAAATCAGCAGGGCATGGGAGTTTCTGTATCTCGCTCCCTTCTAAATGCGCTGCCGGGGTCAGGAATAGAACCCGCGTCCTTGGGCTTCGCAGCGTAATGCTTCCAGTCCATTTAAAGGATTTTTGTCCACTGCCCACAACATCACTGCAGACTGTATCTTTGTGTTGAAAATATACCGAACTGAACCACGGTGGTATAACAAAGGCATCCAATATCCACGAAACACAGCGTTTGAGCAGTATGTTTACTGCCATTATTACTAGCCGGTCGTTGTGGTTTACTATTAGGTACTAGCACCACACCCATTAGACAAAGCAAGTATCACAGGAGGATGAGGTTATGCTCGGATGCAGTTTGTGGACAAAAAAAAAAAAACTACAACTTTGAAGTGAACTCACATTTACCTTTGTTGCATGATAATTTTAGAATCCTAAGATCCAGTCACCACTGTTTCAATTAAAGAAACCGTGCTACAAAAGCTATTGCATCAAAGTTTTATAGCAGTTACGCACGCACGGACGCGCGCGCACGCACGCGCACACACACACCACACACCACCACACACACACACACACACACACACACACAACAAACAAACAAGCAAACACGGCGAGAAGTTCGAATATGCAGCGAATAAATACGTATTAAACGTGTTTCAACGTCTGGGTAGCAAGGAAAGAAACACTAAATTCTAGAGTTTCACGAGCCAAAATCATGATCTGGATATCAGGCATGTTCGGGCCGGCTGCATTGATTGATTTTGATCAGCTGATCTTACTTACCCTTCAAATATATATCGGTGCAACGTTGCTCTACGTGTCACCACACTCGACTTGCAACCGAGATTTCAACTCGCAATTTCATGTTTTTCTGGCATGTATGGAATAAGGAAACACGATATTGGCGCGCACCACTCCGTTTTACCCGCTACTGGATAGTCCAGTGCGGTTTTCGTCGTTGCCAAGCCATTGAAACACGATAGCAAAATCCGTGCAACTGGAACATCAGAAAGACAAGTGGCAAAGCTACGTGTGAAGCGAATAAAAGAGTTGTAGGCAGAAGCCGGCAGAACTCACCTGAAATCTATAACGACCGTAGGAGCGTCGTCCACAGGCTTCGTCTGTCGGTGCCACTGGGATCCGTCATGCGCTGCCATCTTGCTCAGGCAAGTTCACGACGAAACGAAGCTTACTGCAGGGACTTCTCCGTCCGGAGGCTGCTTTTCCCAAACACTGAGTGACACTGCTTCAGCCAGTCACGGCAAGCGTGAGCCGACGACACGATACTACGCCACGAATGCATAGCACGGAAGGAAAGTCACGCAAAACGATCAGCCAGACACGGCAAGAGCGAGCCGACGATACGATACTACGCCACGAATGCATAGCACGAAGAAAGTCACGCAAAACAATCACTTGCAATCACGCCTGACGACACAGATTATTCTGGCGGACTAAAGAACGACCACAACGAGACGGATCACGAACAATGCCGTCTAACGACGCCAAAAGGCTGTTTCGTATTGATGGCTTCGGCTTTGATTAAAGTAGCCTCCACGAACGACCCCTAAATGGTTTCGGTTTTGTTTTTGGTGCTTATAGAACACATCATCCATGCATAGTTAAAGCTCTATTGAATAATATCAGGGTGGAGGAGGCGAAGCGTGCCCCGTGTGTGTCTGTAAGGGCTGTACTGGTGGGAGGGGGCGCAGGTGACGTGCATCCCCCTGCTCTAGGGGCTAGGGAGAGTGGCCGGTGAGGCCGTGTGTGCGTGCCTAGCTGTGCTCAACGTTTGCTGAGCGATTTGGTGGCCCGCGCGGGATTGAAGATATAGTTTAGCTGTGGCGGGCAGAAATGATGACCACGCGAAGCTATATTCTGGTAGTATTGTCGCTCTTTAGGAGACGCGGTTAAAGCGTCGCCTTGATAACCGGTCTGCGCGGTTATCATGCCAGCTTTGCGGGAACATGTTTTTCCGGCCCGTCGAGTTAGATGTGTTCCCGATCGCCAGTGCGTTCAACACCATGCACGTCCATTTCACTAATAAATGTATGTTTTCTGCCATACATGCTGTCGTAGGAATCTACAAACCTCGCTTGCAAACGTGCGAAGATTCGCAAATTTGTCAGCGCTGCCATTGTTAAACGTTGTCATAACTCTGAATGTTTCGCTTGGGGGCAAGATTTTTTAAGAACCCTGTTTACTTGTAGACGTTTTCGAAGCGCCGTTTCAGCAATATCGTAACTGAAGCCATAACACAATACGTGCGTAATTCCACATTTTACGAATCCATGTTATATATTCTCAACCAAAATTTTTCGGTATACCACAAGCCAAAGCAGCGAACTGTATCTTGGTCGCAGCCAGTGAAGCTTTCTTTTTAAAAAAAACCCACCCTGTATATGCAGAACCATCACTGACTCCCTTGGAGCAAGGGAGTCATCTATTTCATTCAGGAGCGTCGACCAGAGCATTGTGACTCCCCTTAGAAAAAAAGGTGGTCATCGGCTGCCACAAAGAGAGTCAAGCAGACGTGACTCCCTTTTGACTCTCTTTTTTTTAAAGAGTGCAGTCTCCGCCAGCAAGCTGTCTTGTTTTGGCTGCCGCAGGTACACTCCATCTCCCGGTTTGATAGCCTAGTATCACCTCCTCAGTAATCAACGGGTTTCCACAGTTTGTCAACACCGAGTTCTCGGAGAAGCGCAGTTCGAATGCGAGACACGAGATGGGACGCAAACAACTGTCGCTTCAAGTAAACATTAGAGACGGCGGTTGCCACCGCGCGGCACGTGGGAACACGGAATGAAGGCCCCGGGGCTACAACAGGCATACATATTTGCAGACGTAGTCACGAACCTGTTGTCATGCAACAGGACCTATGAGTACACATCAAGCTGTGATCATCGAGCATTGTGTGAATGGTAGAAACGGGAAGGGGTGCTGCTGTGAGTTGATTCCAAAATGAAGCCTTAGATATAATGTCATTCTCGTGAAATAGGCGATGTGTAAATAGATGCATATATGTTAACGCACAACGGAGCTGCATTTACCTCTATAACAATGCATTTCTCTTTCGTGTTTAGAACAATTCCTGTAACGTAGCGGATTTGTACTAGCTACAATTCATTAAGCTATTCTACCAGTCCAATGAACTGACCAAATTTGAGGCAAATAGAAGAGTGCTTATCTCATTGATACCATTTGAATTGATTTTTTTAACGTCGCTTTGGTTACTCTTAACCTAACGCTATTTCTGCAACATGGCCACAACGTGGAATTTCAGGTTAAAGTTGTTTATTAAGGTACTCCGAAGACGCCTTTGCTCGGGTGAACCAGAATTTCAGGATTTCGGGTGACGTTATCGAAAACAGGAAAGAATTACGTTAGTGCTCTACGCGTTGTCCGTGTTCTTGAGAAAGAGCGTTTCGCGAGGTACGATGCTCGCACTACAAACGTCTTCTTAAGCGTATTCCTGTTTACAAGGATCTATGCGGGATACCGAAACCGCATATCCATTCTAGTGAACTCACCACGGAAGGACAAATTAAGGCTTTTTCACACGCTGTATCGCATATGCCATCCGGCTCGGTTCATTTAACTTGCAGTCATGGTCATCAAAATATCAACCAAGCGGTACTTGCGCTCGTGTTTTGGTAGAGCTTCATTCTACTCAAAACAATCTTCAAATCGTAAATTGTTCAGCGAAGAAAGTTATTATGACTAGAACAAAAAGGTACACACAAGCGCTATGTCGCTATCTGTGCACAGCTGTAACTATTATGCCATGAGCCAGATGCTAAAGCTACACAGATACGGATTAGGGAGGATTCTACCCAGATTAGGAATGGTTCACCGTGCTATGAAAATATGTAAAAGCTGGTACGGTGCAGAAAACAAGCACGAGCAAGACCAAGAGAACATGTTACATTATACCTCTTTAATGAAAGTCCATTCTAAGCCACTTCATTTCGGGCGACAGCAGGAACTTCATCTTCGCTCTCACCACAAGTTTTCTCGTTCATTGGATTTAATGCGCACAAGTACGACTAATAGATAGTGTCTGCTTCCATTATTTAGATAGCGTCTGCTTCCCCCGGTACACTAAGCGGTATTTAACGCACACGGTATTGTTACTATCCCGCAACTAAACTTGTCTATTTTCGACACATTAACTCAGCTGTGATCCTACCCCCTTATACGAGGGTTGAGTACGGCGCTTACCCTTCACGCAGCTTTACAGTTTGTGGCTCCATTGCTCTGACTTTGTTATGATCGCAGGTGCTATCATTTGCATAAAGATAACCGGAACGGGAAGCAACCGAGGCTGCGGTGACTTCTGAAAGGTGATGGAAAAGCGGATGCGCCAAAATATCGTGGAAGAAAAGACGACGTGTCGACAGGACGACGTGATTGTATACGCGCGCGCGCTAATATGTGCAGCTGAAGCTGTCAACACGCGAATCCTTTAGCGCTTGCCGCAATTACCGCGGCTGCCGTCACCAGCGTGAATAATCTGTGCGCCCGGGCTACGTGGTACTGCCTCATGGCGATGGAGTTTGGGGCACAGGGAACGCTGTGGCGCTCCACAGTTAATAATGCATCACATTACGTTTGTTGTAACACGGGACAGGACAGGTATTTGTCACGCACACTTTCAGCGGGGCCAGGACAGAGGCAGCGCGATCGACTTTCTTTTCTAGGAGCGCGGCGTGTTTGCCAAGAAGGTATAGGGTAGTGACTTACTGAAAGCTGCACTGTGTGCACATCAAAACTGCAAGAAATTGTCAACATACGCTTAAAGAAAGGGTCCATTGAATTTTTTTTGTGAGCCCCCAGATGCCAGGTATATGACTCTATTCAAAAGGCACGTTAACTCTCGTTGGAGTTAATTTACTCTCGTCGGAGTGTCGTGGGACCAAAAAGAGAGTTACGTGTCTCTTTAAATAGAGTCATATACGTGGCAAGCCACGACTTACTGAAAGGAATAACACATATTCTTCTTTTCTTTTTTTTTTGGGGGGGGCGTTAACTGCCAAGAAATTCCTACCCTGTTATCACTGTATAGCTATACTCAATTTATTTTACACATAACGCCATAAGACAAGTTAGAGGATCCCACTCCGATATTATGAGCTATAGACCTTATGCAAAATCTGCTGCCATCTAGCGGCCGCAGTGCGCATGTCCGCCATGTTGAAGGCTAAGCGCGCTCCGCATGTGCACACACGGAGCGTACTTATCGACGTATGGCGGCCGAAAGGAACGGCAATGCCGACACATTTTTGTGTGCAGTGTTGCTGAGATTGAGGAAAATGGGATGCTGAAAAATGTTAGAAGGAAATTAGCCTCCATGTTTTACATTTCCTTGCGGCCGACGGGAAGCGGCAGATCGTTCCGTTGCTACGGCTACTGCTTACGATTAACGCCGTGTTTACGTTCGCCGTTCGTAATAGATACGGTATGTGACAGCATCGACACTCATCGGAGAACACTCTTTCGTGCCATGCCGGAACGAATCAGTTTTCGCGCCGTGTACTTTTGCAGGCACAGACAAACCGACTTCGTGTACGAGCTCCAAAACTGCATCGCGGCTACTCGCGCATGCCGGCGCGGCTGTTGACAGCATTACTTTGTTTATTTCATTTCGATAACAATTACATGTTAGACAGGTAGCTAGTGCGCGTCATCGAATCTCAGCGAACGAACCGATTGTGCTTTAAAAACGTGTTGTTTGTAGTTGTTTTCGATTGTGTAGTTTAAAAAGGTAGCGTCTGGCGGGGTGCTTTGCGCGCGTATTGCTTCACTATGCGTATTTTCAAGCATTTCATGTGCTATCGCTGCCGAATTCGAGGGGCAGCCGGGTGGCCTGCAACACCCCTCCCCCCTATTTTATTTCTTTTTATTTACACCCCAAGAAGAGCAAATGTCAGGTTCTCCCAGCTGACGCTGATCGCCCTTCGGCAAAAAATCCTGCATTCACCCCTGTGTGCTATGAAATATGAAGAGGTGCTTTTGTGGCACCTTTCGTATGAAACTGAAAAAAAATATGCTGTTCCCGCAGATGTGCTACATTCGACCATCGGTGCGCCACCGTTGGTTACGCGCTGGGTGGTATCGCAAGCGTTCAGTCGGCGACGCAAAAGTGCCTTGCTGCAACGGGTTGAAATTGTAAGGCGCGAGTAGGCCCCGAAAGCGACGATGTGAACGCGAATGCTTTGGCGGATCATGTTATTTACGAGTACATGTCGGAAGGCCATTCAATAAAATACTAGCTAATCGGCGCCTACTTGGAGTAACTAACGCGTTTCATTTTCACTTTTCACGTGCGTGAGAAGCGGACCTTTCTTACATTTTAATCGTGCGGTAGCTCTATGCAAAACATCCATCAGTGACTACATTGTTTCAAAAACAACAAACAGGACAACGTTTTTTTTTTTTTAATAAGATGCACAATACATTATGTCGACGTAGCTGTCCCTTATGAAATAAACTTTGAAATGGGTCAACAGCACTTTCTTACCGTCATCGCTGTGCTCAGCCACGTCGCGCGCTAATGCCTCCTCCCCAAAATCCTACACCACACGCATGATATTCCGACAGCTATATAACAACGCTTCATTCGCTACACTAAAAACAGACAACATTTATAACCAAGCGCAAAGCTTCAGTCTCAGCGATGGCCGCCTTACATGTGACTCGATCAGTGACAACCTTCTTCCCATTGCGAGGCAGTTCTTCACACGTAATAATTGCCAACGTAAAAACTAGGAAATTCCGGTAACGTGTTCAGGCTCGTCTGACATTTTTATGCCCCGATTGCCGACTATCAACGCAGATACAAGCAAGAAGTTATAGCAGCGATAGCAATACGATTCGGACACAGCATCCAACATGGCGCCGAATCGGTAGTTTCGTCAAATCTCCGACAGATGGCAGCAATTTTGCATAGGTCTATGTGAATCAGTCGGTTCGCGCAAAAAAAAAAACAACATAAAGTATGCTTGTAGTCATTTCTGGGACATCAAGCGGCTTGAACTAAATGAAGTGTCGTTCTGAAAGCGGCCTATTTATTTTCCTAAACGCAGCTTTATCCGACTGTCCAATGCCGTAAAACGCAGAACTTTTCGTCAAATATTATCAACACCAAATAACTGGTTCCATACTATCGATCTTGAGAAAAACTGAGCAGTATCTTGTACGGCGCTTTCAAAAAAGGTTGCTAAATCACGGCATTTTGAGCCGTCCTGACCTAAAGGAAATTTGTGTTTCAAAAGTGAATAGGACGTGATTTAAAGTCTTGCAGAAGTAGAATGGCAAAAACTTTGAACATGCACCAACCAAGGTGAGTACATAATTAATGACGTTTCCGTCTCCTCACTAGAGCCTTGTTCGCAAACTTACCCGGCGCCTGTCGAAAAGCTATCGACATTTTTTATCCTACCGGACGAGATTTACGGACGCTGAATTGCCAACATAGAAACTATTCCATTGTATTTTGGCCTGGATACTTAGGTGGTGCAGGCGTGGCATTGATATTTTAAAATTTAAATTTCAATTATTTTTCGCCCAAGTCCACTTTAATGTAACGTATTTCGTCTAGTGAATCGAATATATATTACAGCTATTAGCCTCCGTGTATCGTATTAAAAATTTTCGCGAGGACTTTAGCCAATCATAATTACGGCTTGTTGGCCAAGTCCGTACATAGTTGGTCATAGTTGGAGAAAATTTAGCCAGTTATCTGGCAACGTAAATAAGATTCGCTGCATATGGTGACTACACCTAATTAGCGACGAAACGCCGCGCATCCTTAATGAACGCCGTTTTCGTGCATATTTTTGTACATGAACTCTTCAACATCACGTACACCTCGATAGAGATTTGAACATTATGCTTTACGTATGATTTTCTCGTAATATAATAATATATATATATATATATTATATATATATATATTATAATATCTTAAAAAAGCCTCCACGTATAATCTCCTCTGGCAGTTGTCTAAGTGGTGCGTGTTACCTAATAGTTGCCTGTTGTATTGTCGCCCTATGACGCTGCGTTGCGGATATTAGTGCGCTCTTTTTCCAGATGAAGTCCGCTGTCACGTGTTGTGTTTCCCGCACGTTCTGTGACGCGGAATTTCCTAAAATGTCCTTGGAGAGCGGCATCGGCAGGGTTTTTTTTTCATTTTAAAGAATTTGTTAGATTCTCTAGTGGCAAAGGTGGCCTTGGGGTAGATTTGAAAATTAGCCATAACTGAGGTAGGCAGAACAGCCATGCTACTTACCTCATGTTAATTGTGTAGCCAAAAAGAGCACATGCGGCATCACGGCAAGAGTTTCTATTGTCACGGTGTCGTGACGTAACGAAGGCAGCAGTCGGGTGTACAAGATGAAACTCTTTATTTGGCCGAACTTGTGGCCGGGAAACGTAAACTCAAAACTACAGCAAGCATGCACACTGTACACTAGGCGTGCCGGCTAGGCGTGCCGGCATTTATAATCTGGCATCGAACATTCGAGTCTTATCGGTGACGGCGCGGTAGTTACAGAACTAACTCAACGGTTCGTGTTTGGGCCCTCAAGATTAATGAGAAGATTTCAAAATAATCTGGAACCTTCCCGGAATCGGGCGCTGTTTGCGAAATGCAGTGGCTCTACGTGTAACGAATCGGTTACATTGAAACACACGCAGTGAAAGCGAATCGGTTACATCGAAACGAATCCGTTACATTGCTTTCACAGTGAAAGCTCCAGTGCGATTTGTCGCTTGAGATCATTTATCGCGTCGCAAGGACCTGAGCCACCGGAGCACACGTGTTGTAGGCGTGACGTCACGCCACGTGATCCGCTGCGGGGAGCCGTCGTAGCTGCCCAAGCTCGGAGCCTCGCCACTGCGGTACCACGTGACTAGGCAAATGGAAACAACCAACAGTCGCTCGGGTGCTCCTCTTCGTGCATTTGTTTTCTTAGGGGCCGTCGTATGCCCAATAGACTGCGTCGAGAGAGTGGTAAGCTGGGCTAGTTGGCATGTATTAATAGTATTCAGTTTTTCGCGCTGTTTGTTACTGTGAAGGCTGTGTCGAGTTCGCGAAGGAGAACTTGTCTGCTGGCAGCTGCACGAGCTCCCTGCCCTTCATCCTTGAAGAGACCCTGAAACGGTTTTGACGATTTTGTACGAACACATCGGGCCGGTAGAGCAAGTCCTAAGGATCATTTACAGACCGATTTAAGCTATGTGTGTAAATGTGTAATTTATTAGAAGGCTTGAAAGCTGGAAATCGCCACCGATCACAGGGGCTCAGCTGTGATCCCGCCCACTTCCAGTGCACGTCGTATTGAAAGCGCGACGTCACGCAGGCGGCTGATCTGATTGGATATGTCCAGTCCACGTCACTGAACCTCCTGTGGGCAACGAGCGTCGTCTGCCTGTGTTATAACGTGCTCTGTGTTGACGTGAGCTGAGCGACAGTGTTTATCTCGAGGTTTCTTTTCTTGGACACAATGAATTGCCCTAGCCGTGCTGTGTACTGTATATCTAGCAAGTGGTGACTTGTAGCTGCGACATCGTGCAATGTTTGTGAGGCATGTGGTGAGCGGAATCCTTTCAGCTCGCGTGCTGCAGTGAGCGTCGCGCTCTCGCTATCCGTTCAACGCCACGATCCACGTGTCTGCGGCTGTAACGTCGCCCTAAAGACACAACCACATTGCCCGAGTTTACGCTTATCGGTGATCGTTCTCGAATTCTTTTTGTTTGTCCGCATGCATTGGAGGTTGTCGCCTACAGGAGAATAAAATAAGATCGGCTGTTAGTGTGGCGGCACCTGTCGAAGCACACAACAACCACTCCGCGAGCTTCGTCTTTGTTGCCAGACGGCGTGCTGCCGGGCACACTGGGCCTCCGAGATAGCGCGCAACCTGTCGGCGGGCAATATCCAGTGTTGTAGGCGTTACTGAAAAAAAGTATCTAAATACGTTACTCGTTACACTATAAAAAAAGGAACGCGTTACCGCCCTACGCTACCTACAAAAATGTAACGCATTACCGCTACCGTTACCGAAAAAAGTAACGGACGTTACCTCTACCGTTACTCCGCAATCATAAATTTTAATCGATGTGTCTTTGCTGCACGAACCCACAATAACAATAATTTAAATCTGAAATTCATGTTTCACGTACAACTTCTAACCCAAACAACGAATATACCCAAATGGTGATTTAACGAGTATTACTTGCACAAATGTACCGGACCTTAGCAATGGTATAGTGGCTTAAAGTTGCCCTTAGAGTTACGTGTGATGGCTTCTGACTGACACATGGTGAAGCCATTTTTCTCAATGTGACATTATACAGAATATGAGATTCAATCATCAACGCTATTCGGAAAGAAAGCATCAATGAAATCTCAAGAAATTTACAATAATTGTGATGGGTGCTTCTGCTAGCAAATAGACGCGCGAATTTTGTAGTAGTAAGGAAATGCTTAAGTGGGCTAGTCACGTAAAAATATCTGTGCATAAACATTTTTTGTTCACTTTAACTTGTATAATTACCGCAAAATTGCGAGCGTTTATGTGAGGGTGTTCAAGATCAGCCTCACTCGCTCAGGAGTTCAATAACCAGAAACTTCGCTGCAGTTGCAGATGGAAAAAGCAAAATTTGTTTTTAAAACAAAGTTGATAGGACTTATCAACTTTGTAGCTACTATAAAACGTCGCATATTCAGACATTTTTCAAAAACAGTTTCCTTAGGTCTACAAGTTTCAAACAATGTTACTTTACTCTTTGTTGCGCATACATTTACTACACAAAATATCATCTTCTTTGTAACGATAATATTTGTGTTTTACAACGTCGTGAACTTTCGAGAACTACAGGTAATGAAATTGGTACCTCCGGATTGAATATGTTTGATATTTTTTCCCTCGTAAAATATGCAGTTAATAAGGAAATTAAGTTCCTCTTCGGGCTACTGGCATGGGACTGTATAAAATATAAAAAACTCAATGAAATCTAAAATATTTATTTTCGGATCCGTGGAATCCGTGGAATCACCCGTTTGCAATAACCACGATTAGTACACTAACTGCGGTAATGTCTGCCGTGTACTGCTAACCTGTAACCGTGGTTAGCAGTGACCGTAGTTAGCTTAACCGCGGGTAAGGCTGTTCGTGTGACAGCGGTATTAAGGTAGTGAGTAAAAAAAAGATTTTTTTGCGTAACAAGAAGTTCTACGTTTCGCGTCCCGCTCGCATTCTTTTTCAGGCTTTTCTTCCAGCCGGGAGTCACGCAAGTTCTCCACAACAAGGCAGACTCTCGATGGCAGGCGACTGTAGACCGGTTGACGTTACCGGCTGTCGCCTGGATGGGCCAGAATTCCACAGAAAGCCGCTTAAGTCGACGACGCGGGAGTTTTCGAATTCGATGCGGTGGTCGTTTACCACGCTATGCTCAGCGGGTGTACTCCTCTGTCACGCGATCTTGCGGACATCGTTTTTATGTTGTCGAAGTCTCTCGGGGGAGTTCTTCGTTTCCCCCACGTAAAAAAATTTCACGATCAGCACGGGCCCTTGCGTTTCTCTTGCCGGCCCGTCCTTTGGCACGAAAAGGCGCAGGTGCCAGCAATCCATCTGCTACATCCACTTCCACGGGAAGCATGTCCGTACAGTTTCTCATGGCGAATTATGCGGCTTTCATCAAGCTTTGTGTGGCGATGACCCAAACCTCCACGCAAGGAGGCGGCGCGTCTTAAGAAATTGGTCCCCACAATTTCCACAAAAAAAAGCGATTCCGCCCGCGCTCTCTTGGTCTATGCCTGGCAGGCCGACAGCAGTCCGACGCTGCGACAAAAGAATTTTTCGGGGCGAGCTCTGAGAAGACGGCACCCCCAGGATGAAAAAGTAACGAGTAATGTGACACCACACGTTACCGAAAAATGTTAACGTAAGTACGTTACCCGTTACAGTTTCTAAATTGTAACGAGTACGTTACTAAGTTACCGAAAAAAGTAACGCGTTACCGGCAACGCCGTTACTTGTAACGCGTTACCGCCAACACTGCCAATAATCGGAGGCCATGACTGGGCGAAGCTCAAACCGTCGAGTGCGCTCATGAGAGCGCTGCGACCGTCGCGATGCCAGCGTCTGTGAGTGAGGGTGCAAGTCAGAGTGAGGAGGAGGGTATAGACATAATTGTCCGTGGCCTTAGTACATGGTGCGTCGCTTAATTTCTGGTGCGAATGATTTAGGATGACTTGCCTTAACGCTGAAAAAACTCCGAAAAATTGTTTCAGGGTTCGTTTAATGATATGGGCTTAAGTCCCAAAACCAAATAGGATTATGAGGGATGCCGTAGTGGAGGGCTCTAGAAATTTCGACCACTGGGGTTTTTTCAACGTGCACTAAATCTAAGTACACGGCCTCAAACATTTTCGCCTCTATCGAGAATGCAGGCGCCGCGCCGCGATTCGATCCCGCGACCTTCGGTTCAGCACTCGAGCGCCATAACCAAACTAGACACCGTGGCTGGGCGGCGTCATTCTTAGCAGCAAGGAGGAGCACTTGGGGAACTGTGCAACCTGTGCGTGCGATTTGAGCGAGCAACGTGCTTAATCCAGCATCCAACACGCATAGCTATACACAGGCTTGCCGAAATCCCCAGCAAAAGCAAAGTTCCCGCTGAAACACCGACAACGGAAGCCAGATTCACCGACTGATGACGGAGTGAAAAGAACCGTTCCTTTCGTCCTGATAACTAGTTTAGAAGAGAAATCCCACCCAATTTTTCACACAGCTTAGAACAGTTGGCGATTCCTTCATGAAACCAGTCCATAAATCGTTTTTTGTCATAATTTGAAACGAAACTTTAGTTGGTGTTAATGTTTCACGTCGCAGTGCCATTACAGCTTATACCTGTAGATCAAAAACAGTTGGAACGACGCTGTAATTGAACCATATATAACTTACCGTTGATACTGGTGCACACCTTAAAACAATTCGTGCTAGGTGAGAAAGCCTACGCGCACGTCAATCAAATGAAGCGTAAGCAACGGTTTTCTCTCTACTAAGGTTTTCCCGCTCAATTTAGTTGGAAGCGCAACCACTTTGGCAGGCGCAGGCGCTTGGATTAAATTGACTGGCGCTTGGATTAAATTGAGCGGGAAAACCTTAGTATAACTGACTGTTTCGCTATTGACTGGTGACTCGTTTCCGATAACTATCTCTTCAAGTTTTCTTTTACACAGAAAACTTCTAACGTCCATTACAAATATCCATTATGTTTTTTGTCATGATAGCTCCTCCACCTTTATATTCTTAAATGAAGGAAGTGGTGCATAATTTGAAACAAAAGTATCAAGTCATTGTCCGCTTGCAAACAGCGATAGTTGTTTCCACAAAACACCCTGACTTAACTGATTTATGGCAGCGCACATAATATGATGCTGGCAAAAACTACCCGATGGCGAGACTCATATTATCTGAGACATTATGTGGCAATCTGGATATATTGCCTCTGTTCACTTATGATGACAATCAAGAAGCTACAGATTTTGCAGTCGTCTGGGCTGTCATTGGTTTTCCAAGGCTTCCGTTTTCTTCTAGGCGTCAGCAGACAGGGTGTAGCTATGAAATCGGACGCCAAGCTAGAACCACTGCACCAATTTCCTCAGCGTCGCAAGGAACGCCTTTTTCATCGGCCCAGGTACGCCGCGATCATTCGTTCATAGCATGAAACAACATGACGCTGTGGGCGACAATTTACTCACGTAGTTCCAAGTACGCTACATTCCTTCGAGATACAATCACGTAGACGTTTGCTATCTCCCCGGCACGTTTGGATCGCTTTAAATGGGAAGCATTTCGAAGAAACCAAAGGCAAACGACAGTATACTATCTGATTATCTTCTATCTATCTTTTATATCTCGATCTATCATCTTCTATCTATCTATCTATCTATTATATCTAATCTATCTATCTATCTATATCTATCTATCTATCTATACTATCTATCTATCTATCCGCCTCCACAGCGCTACGTCCTGTTGCTGTCGTGGTCATCACCTTAACTTCGTGCATACAGAAATTGCCGTAGGAGGAAGCGAATGTATGACATACACGATTCGGCGGTCATTGCTTAATCATGCATATTTAAGAATAACGTCGAATTTGGTGAGATTATCCAGGCATACTTGAGGGCGAGCTGTGTCATGAAAGCATCGGTAACTTTAGCCCTGACATAACATGCGCGCTCGCACACACACGTGTGCGCGCGTATAGAAACTCAGCCTAGTCTCGCGCAATTTTCGATCTGGCAATCAGATCCACGGGTGACCGACCGCCCCAGGCTTCTTACGAAGGACACGATGCGGTTTTCGTTAAGTTCGACGGAAGTAGAACCTCCAATGCATAGTCGCACAATGTAAAACAGCCGTAACGAAATCCAATTTGTTTAAGCAGTGAAAGAAATATTCAGATCTGATTTTGAAATATATAGTAGCAAAATAAAACGTCAAATTGAAGTTTTTTCATCCAACGGCGCTCGGTTCTCCTCTATTATTAGGACAGACGGCTTTGATGATAGCACTGCGGTATTATTTCTCGCTGCTATAGTGCCACGTTGAATGCGACCGTCGACACGTTTGCCGAGAGTTACAACCGACATGTCGCAGCAATGGAAAGTGAAGCTTTCGCTCAACTAATAATTGAATTCTCTGCGCATAAGTGCGACAAATGAATGCGAGAGCGTCGCTTTCTACGGTAAAAGATATACCTTACACAAGTTCAATAATCGAGCACACTGAGAACCACGAATGAAGCGAAGCAGCGACTCGACAAGTTACGCTTGGCGCACTTTCACATTGCCGTAGTTACGAAAAGCGCCCAATTACTTCGACACGCGCAATACGGTGTCACTTTCTGTCAGCTGCACTGCGCTTTCGACACTTCCCGAGGTGTCAACGGCTTGTACTTCGCAGAAAGGGTTGAAAGGACGCACCGCGTTATCCATTCTTTCTTGCTTTCTTTAAAGACTCATTGTTGATGCGGCGTTCTTTCGCGGAGTGCACTCTTTATGCCGGTCACTATCCAAAGTTGCAGCAGCACGTAATGCAGCCGCTCGTAAATCGATATCGACATGACGCACTCACTCCTTCGAAAATGGCGAAGAACAGTCGGGCAGCTTTCTGGCACCTGTCGTCCTTCGCAGGCGTCTAGGTTGCTTTCCTTGAAAGATATGTATTGCTGGGCTTTCGATTTATTGTATGGATAAATTTAATCCTGTTTCGCTGCACTGCAGCTGATCTTCACACGATGTTATGCAATCAGACTGACATTATGCTTTTGCTCGTGTGAACCTTGCATTTCACGACGCATATATATATATATATATATATATATATAATATATATATATATATATATATATATATATCAAGGAAGGAAGATGGCTTTTCAAGCTCTAGTTTTCTCAATAGGTTTGTTCACAGGCTACATGGCCGTGATTGGTTTAGATCATTCTCTTTTATTAGGCGCACCACGCGGTCACCATGCTGTAAAGCATAGCCATGGAACAAAAAAACTATATTTCAGTGTTGGCGTCCAAATTGCAGTCATTCTGAATGTCAATATTGGTACGTTTCTCGAAACCTTACATCAAATACCTTTCAGGAGTTACCCATACATGACATATGGGAAATGCCTGCTTTCAAATGGCAACGTTAGCTGTCTTTTTGTTCAAAGTCCGCCGAATCCCCCCCCCCCCTCCCCCGTTTCCCTGTAGCGGCCCTCGCGCTCGCGGGACTAAATTGCGTGACTGCGACACGCTAGCTGAGGTGAGGTTGAGACCCCTGCCCTGTATCTTATAGAGCTTGTTTACGGACTCATTTGGGACGTATATTTTACGGACACATTTGGACGTGTAGGGGGGGGGGCGACGAAGACAATCACACGCGCGGGGGCCGCTAGGAAGGTGTCCGCGGCCAGCAGGCCACGTGTTTGAGACCCCTGATACAGAGCAAATTATGAGGCATATGCGTTTCGCAATAAAAAGGAAAAAGAGAGCCGGACACCTATGCGATGGATGACCGTTGGCAACATAGGAATACTTTAATGTGAGCACCAACCTTTTTCACTTGAAGCAGACTGTAAAGCATGTGGATGTGGACCTTACATTATCGTCAAGAACTAAATGAATACAATGTTCGCAAGACTCCTCAAGCCTTTCTCATAAAAAATGCACATTTTCAAGCCAGCGCATGAAACAGCGTCGCATTGACGCGTCCGCATTAGTAGCGCGCACAGCGCCACGAACCGAGACGCTCCGTAGGACAGACGGGCCCGCTGCATTAACCAGAGATTATGGGAACATAAGAGATCGCTAACCGGAGGCTCACCTTCTAATCTATCTTTACACTGTCGAGAGTGTTAGTGCACGCCAAAATTCGATGAATGCGCGGTGTTGTACCGGCATAGAAATGATGAAACGCGCCTCATGATTGGGGCATGACATATCGAAAATGGTGGTAGCGCATGCGTGATCCAACCGTCGGTTAACTTGCATAAAGATGAAATCAAATGCCTTAACAGTTATCTTCCACGTAGACTGCACGCGTACCGGATTGATAGGTTCGCCTATTGCATGGGCATGCGCAGATAAGTTCTCGCGCCTTCTCTTTTCCGTCGTTGTGCGTCCCTTCAGTCGTTAGTCGGTGTTTGTGGTGTCTTCTTTTTTGTGTCCGTGTTTGCACGCCCTATCTCTTTAGAAAGAGACGCTCCATCTCAAAACACCATGTCTTCTAGAGAGCCAGCGTAACAACCAACGCAGTCATCATGAGGAATGCAAGACGCCGCTCCATGGCTAAAAACACAACTGAACAAAAGATTCCGTCCCCTGACTTCCATCTTGAGGCGCCGCTTAAAGCGTACTCTTCCCCAAGAACGCAAAGCAGGCGCGAAGTCTATGACGGGGGAGAGCAGGAAAGGACGATAGGAGAGTGTGGTGAACGGTTGGATCGGGCCACGGAGCTACAAACATTTAGCAGGTGCAACTCCGCTATTTCAGGCACGAGATAACGTCACGCTCCCGGAGAGCCACATCATGCTGGCGGCATCTCGCAGCACACGAGCAAATTGTCGCCGTGTCGGTCGTGTGTGTTGCTCCCGTTCTGCCGCAGTCGTACGGAACGTGGGCGCGGAGCGCGTTCGGCCGCGTTCGTTTCTTGCTCTGCTTCTGTTATAGTACACTATCCGCCTCGTGCGATGCTGCTTTGAGTTGTACTGGTGGCGCCACCAACGGTGAACGGTGGCGAAAGGTGGATACGCGGAGCTCATAGAAACCGTGGGCAAAGCGCCCGTTACTCGCCGTTTTAGGGGCGAAGCTCCTTATAGCGGCACCCGTTCGTCCCGTAGTAGTGTGTAACCAGTTTTAAAACGGAGGGGGCGTGCACACATGAAGGCTCCTAAAGACAATGCGCTGCGACAGTACGTCATATGTATCGGCCTGTCCTCCTACGCTTCCCCCTCTTTCTCCTCTCCTACGCTCACCCCCCCCCCCCCTATCTTGCCTCGCGGCGCAGCGGCGCCGACGCAGGCAGCGTCGCGAGGCAGCGTCTTGATTGAAAAAAACGACCGCTCGCGCTGCACAACCGTTCACTGACCACCCCATATATATAGGCACTGGATTTTGACCTCCAAGGTAGTTGCGTGTGCGCGATTTCTCCTGTGCATGATTAAACATGAAAATTGACAGCGTACATGTAAAATTAAAGTGAGCTGCAAGTCGTCATAACTCTCATCGAACCTTTAGTATAAACGCGCCCGATCTCACGTCGGTGATGATGTACTGGGCAGAATTCACGGAAGATTCACGGTTTACCGATGAACCTCCGCAGCTTCGCCCACTCATCGTCATTCACTCCGTGGATATGCTGTGATTTTTCTATTCATTTTTCATTCTGGTTTGATATTTGTACTGCCAACGCTGCTCCACTAGACAAACCATGCCGTTTGTTACGTCGATGTTCTATATTATTTGTTTTAAAATGACAGGCTCGTTTTTTTATGCGTGCGGGCGATGCACTGCGTACGTTTCTACGGCATGTGTCCAAGTTGTTTGCGTGATCTTAACACAGATGAAATAAAAACTGTTGCAGTACAAAACAGCATCTTGTTTTATTGACACCCCAAACAGTACAACAACAATGGCTATTACGGCTGTATGCCTGCTTAAGAAACGCACAAAGACACGCGTTTTTATCTTCGCCCAACACTCGTAGCACTCAACTAGGCCAAGAAAACCAAAATCTAACTTGCTGAACGTTTTAACAGCCGTCACACAGCTGCAACTAATGCGTGAAGGTACTTTAGCAAATGGCCAACAAACATTCACACAGCGTTTTTTTTTGTTCACAGACCGTGTTAACATGTGAGAAAGTTCTAATGCATTGCAATCACATATTTCGGAATATCTAATCACTTTTACCATTGAAGCCACAATCCTCTAACACATGCGCTTTAAATTGAGCATGGAACTACTCAGACTTATATAGGAAATGCGAACGCGTGGCATTACTCAGATTTATATAGGAAATGCGCAGCGTGTAAACGTATCTCGTATGCTAAATTCTCCTTTGTACGTGCATCTCAACATAAAATGTGATTCTAGAAGTAATGTTCGTGGAGTAGCGAGCATATAGAAGGGCAACTACTTACAGCTTCACTTACCTTTGCAAAAACGGTATTCCAATTGCAAATCAATATTAACCGACGCAACAACGATAACACGCTTGTTGCACACAGGCGCACCAGGTTGACACGCGAGGGCCAAGCGCGGTATTTACAGTGCAGCCAATCGTGCGCGTGCAGTGCGCTAGAATATTCTGGCACAATGTCGTCAAGCTTGCAGTCACTTCAGCGGTTCCCACGATGTAGCACCAGTTGACGTCCTCGCGTCATCAAACTACTAGGACGCGAGAACTGCACACACAGCTGACTTGGAAAAACGCGGTCTTGCAGGAGGCCATCTTGTCCAGCAACCAACAGACAAAAGTCCACAGCTGAGGCGTCTGAAACATTGCCGTTGATGAGATGCGGCTGAGCAAAATCAGGGCTCATTGTCCGACGTGTCGTCACCAGCCTTAACACAATATTAACGTTGCAACGTTCAAGGAAGACGCGACGAAAGCGACGAGCCCAGCCGGTCTAGTCGAGTGCGCTACTGCACAGTGCACAGCGCGCGCTCTCACGGCCACCGAAAGAAATAAAAGAAAGTGGAGAGAGGGGTCACCTAGGAGCATGGCGTATCGGTGGAAGCAAGAGGAAGTGTTGCGTCGTCGGTGTGGCGTATTGTCGAGAGATGGCGCTTGTTTGTTTTTGCGCAACGGAATCGCAAACTTCATTTAAAATGCATGGGATCCTAAGGGGGGTTGGAGAGGGGGCAACCGCCTTAGCCGAGCGGTGGCGCCACCATACCGATGCACGAGACGGATATCATTGCGTAAGCTCGCAGAAACTGGGGCAAAATAAAAAAAAGTCACAGCATATCCGCGGGGTGAATGATGATGAGTGGGGCAAAGTTCCGGAGGGAATCATCCGTAAACCGTGAAATTCGTCCAGTACATCATCTAAAGAGTGTGAAACATCGTGATATATTAAACATCAATTTATTGTACTGTTGATTTACGTGATCCCTTCATTATCACCGCTTTCTGATCGGTGAAAGCAGGCAAAGTGTCCGCTCCCGAGCGAAAGAGAGAAAACGCGCCAAGAGCGAGCGCGACTCCGAGCGAAAGACAAAGCGCGCTAAGAGCGACCGCATTCCCCGCTCGCCCTGTGAGAATTAACGGCGTAGCGTTTCTTCGCGTTCCACGACGCGAGGTTGGTAGCATGCCCAATGAAAACCAACGGAACGCAATCACGCATGTGCTCAACGATACAAGTGCTCCGGCATCGTGAACAATGCACGGCTTTTACTGCACATAAATCGTCCGAAAACCAAAACATCTTGCTCATCGTGCTTCGCGTTTTCGTAGAAATAATTTCTTTATCATGTACATTAGGACAAAAGTTGAAAGCTCACTACAGTATATCGCCCGCAAAGTATGTCTTTTATTGTGAGGAAATCAAGGAACACTACGATGTCTTGTAAATTATGATATCTAGTGAATTCCTCATCTAGTGAGCAATTCATTAAACTAGAGCTGGGTACATACATACTATTACTACTAATACTACTACGAGGAGGGAACGACCCACACCCTAAGGAGCTTCGCCCCTGATAAGTAAATAAATAAATAAATAAATAATAATTGTAGCGAAGCGTTCCTACTCAGTAATGGGTCGTCCTCTCGAGCGCCTTCCAGTGGGTCGTTCTCTTCTCTGAGGCACGCTCCTCGTGCAGAGAGTGGGCCCCGCTTTGACTGTCGCTGCCGTGCGCCGTCGCTGAGTCCCCGTTAATAAACAGTCTTGACAATTTGGTGGAGGTGCTGTGCCCTTTAAACAACTACGGTCCGCATTCGATGCCCTTGGAGCTTCGATCCCGTACCGTGCCTGCTACCATGACTCAAGACGCCGCCCAGCAAACGCATCCTCTTGCACCGACGCCATGTCAGGGTGTCCCCCGCATCCGCGACCCTCCTATCTTCACCGGCGCGGATGGCACCGACGTCGAGGACTGGCTCGCGATCTACGAGCGTGTGAGCGTCCCCAATAAATGGGACGAGGCAGGCAAACTGAGCAACCTCGTTTTCTACCTCGCGGGAGTGGCAAGCCTATGGTACAACAACCACGCATCCGATTTCGCTACGTGGTCCGCTTTCAAGACCGCCATCATCGACGTGTTTGGCCGCCCTGCCGTTCGCAAGCTGCAAGCCGAACAGCGGTTACGTGAACGAGCCCAGCAGTCCGGCGAGTCTTTCACGAGCTACATTGAAGACGTGCTCGACTTGTGCAAGAAAGCCAACGCAACCATGTCTGAAGCCGACAGATCCGGACAATCATGAAAGGCATCGACGACGATGCCTTCACCATGCTACTCGCAAAAAACCCTCGCACTGTGGCAGAGGTCATCACGCTGTGCCAAAGCTACGAGGAGCTACGCCGGCAGCGGCTGATGACGCGTCGACCTCCATCACGCGACGCCGATCTCGCTGGCTTGTCGGCCGTGTCGGACCACTCCGTCTTACTCGCCGAAATCAAGTCATTCGTGCGGGAGGAAATTGCCCGCCAGTCTCCGTACTGGCCTTCTCTCACCGCAGGATGTTGTACAGTCGTCGACCACACTGCTGCCTCCCCTACGCCGGGCTATCGAGCAGGAAATCGCGGAGGTGATGCCGGAATACCACCAGCCCCCTCCGGCGTCTGCGCCGCTCAGTACGCGCAAGTTGCAGCCAGGCCGCCTCAGCGCTCCCTGTGGTGCCCCGCTAACATACGCTGGAGCCGTCACCAGCCTCAGGCCTTCGAAGCGACTGTGCCGGCTGCGTACGCCGACATCGTCCATACGCCCCGACTGCAGCCAACCATGCAGTCGTCATATCAGCGCCGCCCCGTCCCTCGCGTCCTGCCACGTGGATGGGACCTAGCCCGGCAAACGATGGCGCACTTCCGACAACCGCCCGATCTGCTTTGCGTGCGGTTGCGCCGGTCACGTAGCCCGCTATTGCAACCGCGTGCAGCCGCCTCGAGTCGGATCAGCCGTCACGAACCAGTCCAGCCGCCTGTATTATGACCGCTGCCGCCTATGTCCCGACGTCACGCCCAGGTCCACTACCCGTCGTTCACCGTCCCCACGACGCCGCTCACTGTCACCGATGCGGCCTCGTCCGGTCGCACGAGACCAGGAAAAACTAGTCGTCGCAGTCAAAGAGGCAAAGGCTGACGCTGTTGAACAGCCAAAGCCCTCAGCAAAGCCCATCAAACGTAGTAGACGTGTTGTAGATGGTGTGTGCTCACATCGGCCCTTGTAGACACTGGAGCTGCGTTTCCGTTATGGACGCTAAATTTAGCCGACTACTACGAAAAGTGACGACGCCACTTTCCGGGCTCTCCCTCCGTACAGCCAGCGCTCACAGTATTCACCACGACAGCGGTGTGCACAGCCCGTGTCGTGATTCAGGACGCTCTGTACGCCGTCGAATTCATCATAATTTCCTCATGCTCTCACGATGTTTTCTAAAGCACATGGTTTTCTAAACATGAAAAATTCACAGCGTACATGTAAAATTAAAGTGAGCTGCAAGTCGTAAATCATCGAACCTTTAGTATAAAGGGCCCGATCTCACGTCGGTGATGATGTACTGGGCAGAATTCACGGAAGATTTACGGTTTACCGATGAACCTCCGCAACTTCGCCCACTCATCATCATTCACTCCGTGGATATGCTGTGATTTTTTGTTTTCCTGCGCCGTGTTTGCGGCTCCGTGCCGCAAGGCGCCGCCAGTTGTGTGTTGTCTCCGTCGGCGCATGCTGGACGCCTGCGGACGCCCGTTCTAACGAGAGTTTCACCAAAGAGGCTAAGAAAAACAACCTTTTTTAACCTCCTTGAGTTCCACCTCCAAAATATTTCGTGCTCCGTGGATTGAACGTATGTCACTGGCGATGAAAGAATAAAGGCCCTGACAAAAGACGCGCTCTGCGTGATGCTGTTAAGTCAGCGCTGTTGGCGTTGGCGTCGTAGCTTCTCAAAACTTGCATGTCCGCTAGTGCTTTGTTCATGGTTTATTATTTGTCAGTCAGTGCACGGCGTCCGCTGCCGTCACAGTCACTCAGGAACGCTAGCTCTCGCAGGCGCCGTTTCGTTGTGGACAGTCTAGACCAACGGAGGGTGTTATCTGGAGGCGGTCTTGCCAGTTCCTCAGAGAGGAGGCAAAATGAAAAAGGCGTAGTAGTACAAACTTTATTTTTATCTCGCTTGAGGGACATTCGGCCATTCTCGCGGCACGGACCACGCCCCAACGTTAGTTTTATCTAACTGGCCCTGGTACTGTGCACACTGCCACTTACGAAATGCAACAGCAACAGATGAAGCAGCCTAGAAGCAGTTGCAGCAAAATTGGGCCCGTGCTACGACTTGAAGCGAATCAGTGCACTTCCATTCGACACGAATGATGGCAGGGCTATGACCACGTGATCGGTGTGGCGCACGCGTCGCACATTTGTCAAGCGGACTTAGCTGTGTAGATGGTGGTGTTCCAAAAAACCCTCCTCAACCACAGCTGGCACGCACGCACGAAGAAAAACAATAAACAAACAAAATAAATTTCTTCCTCGGTGGCGTTTGAACCCGCGTCAGCCCAAGTCGGAAAGTGAGTACCTAGAACACTAGGCCATGCACCCATTTGACCCAACGCGAGCTAACTAAAGTGCACTAAGCGATGTTACCGGCGGTGCGAAAAAACA